>NW_007377674.1:4911-132852 GCF_000475195.1 Diaphorina citri
AAAAATAATAAAATAAAATATCCATTATATTGAACTAACCAAACTTGCATCAATATTGATAGTTGTTAATCAAAGACTAATAATAGAAATGTTATGAAGCTTTGTTTAGGTACCTTCCTATACCAATTTGAACTCTACAGTGGCACGTAAGGTTGGGCTTCATACCAAAATTAAATAATTAACTTTATACATTTATCAAAGAAAGTAATGATTATGAAGGTCTTACCATTTCGTCCTTCGTAGAACCACTGGTAGCCATTATCCAGACTAGAAGGCTCGGGAACTTGGACTAGTTCAGGTCGCTCCAGGTAATCGTGAGGAATGGGTGTGCGACACATTGCACATCGACGGGACTGCTGAGCAAAACCTAGTAAAACATGGACAGTGAAAGTTTATTAATATTAGCTTATATTTCTATTAACTGATCAACCACAACTGAAGGTTTATATTAGTGAAATGTGAGGGAGGTAGTTAGCCAGCCCAGATACAAGTAGTTGTAGGGTAGCATATCTGCCTTATGAGTGCTAGTTTGTCAGTTCAGTTCCCACCTGGGACAAATTTTATCCTAAACAGATATTTTTTCTTGGAATGGCCTGCCTTCCATCTCTCTGTGATTTGGTGTCAGGATGATAACACCTTAGCAGTTACAGTTTCCTTATCAAATGGTATCTTAACACATTGTGTACGATGTGATCAATTTTTGTATCACAGTCACTATGCTGGTGGTACGGTGTGATCCACTTTTGTATCACAAGACTTCCTTCAATCTAAGATTCTAAGGCCCGTGATACAAAAATGGATTATATTGGAGACCTATACTCTACGTTGTTTGATGCAGTATATCATGCTTAGTTTTAGTTTCTTCTGGTGTCAGCTAAATAAAATATAGTTGTGCTCTATGTCCGGTGAAATGGATCACATCAGAAATTACTAGGGTTGCCAACTTTTTTTTCGGCATATACGGTACAAACTAGCAAAATGGTGAAAAAATACGGATTTCCCGATTTTTACCCGGTGATTCTAGAATCGTAGCCAGCGGCGATAGAACTTTGCACAAGTTCTCAATGGATCATTGAAAATAGCAACATTGCATGCACCTATGGTTCATCCATTTGAATATGGCAGCAAGGATTCATCTAAAAAGTAGGCTACGTTGCCAAACGTGTCAAAGTGCATGTACCTAGTTGGTATCTTAATGGGTGACCATGTGGGTAATCACATCCTGCTAGCTTTTCCCACCCTCACTCAGGCTGGATGAGGGTAATGTGTGGAAGCAAATTGTTTCCGACTAATGGTGGGTATAAAGGATAAGGTGCAAGAGGATTTGAGAGAGAGAGAGAGAGACAGGGGGGTTGGAGAAGGAAGCAGAGAATAGAGGATTGTGGAGGGAGAGACTATAAGAGGAAAATGCCAACCCCAAATTAAATTGGGAAAATGGTAAAGTGAAAGAAGTCAAGGTGGGTAAAACCCCATCACTAAATAGAAGGACATCAGTAGATGTATCAATATTAAGTACTAGTTCAAAAGCTGAGGTATGTATATCTAATGCTAGAAAAATTTACACCAGAACTAAAGGTCTAAAAGAATTATAAAAAAAAGTTAAAAATTTCCACTGCCAGAAAATAGCAACATTGCATGTACCTAGTTGGTATCTTAATGGGTGACCAAATGGGTAATCACATCCTGCTAGCTTTTCCCACCCTCACTCAGGCTGGATGAGGGTAATGTGTGGAAGCAAATTGTTTCCGACTAATGGTGAGAGAGAGAGAGAGAGAGAGAGAGAGAGAGAGAGAGAGAGAGAGAGAGAGAGAGAAAAAAAGAGAGAGAGAAAAGGGAGAGAGAGAGAAAGAGAGAGAGAGAGAGAGAGACAGGGGGGGTGGAGAAGGAAGCAGAGAATAGAGGATTGGGGAGGGAGAGACTATAAGAGGAAAATGCCAACCCCAAATTAAATTGGGAAAATGGTAAAGTGAAAGAAGTCAAGGTGGGTAAAACCCCATCACTAAACTAAAAACCTTATTTAGCTGTTACCTTCAATTTTTCTAAAAAACCATATTATGGATAAAACTTTCTGATTTTGTTTTTCTTTGCAGGATTATGACACGGGATTGTATGTAACTAAAAACCTTATTTAGCTGATACCTTCAATTTTTCTAAAAAACCATATTATGGATAAAACTTTCTGATTTTCTTTTTCTTTGCAGGATTATGACACGGGATTGTATGTTTGTTTGAAAACCTTCCTGGGAGTGGGTAAAGACTTTCTCGAGCAGCATATGAAGAAGACTGACAGCAATGTATATCTACATATTAAAAGAACCAAAACTCTACTTGAGGTATGTGTATGTCTTGGAATTTGTAGCCATTATTAGATGAAGAAAAAACATTGGTAGCTATTTTACTCAACTTCTGTAATGAAAAGTGGCTGTGACAAAATAATTGATAAACTTCAATAGGTATGCTGCTACTTATTTAGTAAATAAATAAAAAATCAATGATTCAACTGTAATTTAACAGGTCATTCATTAGGTACTTATATGATCCTTTGTCTCTTATGCAGGACACTTCAGACTCAAGTCAGAATGATGGACATCCTGAAAAGAAAATCACAAGATTGGCCATTGGAGTAGAAGGAGGTTTTGATCCAGATGCCAGCAAAAAGAAGTATGATATTCAGGAGAAATACAGTATTGTTGTTCTTCCTAGTCACACCATTATTCCTTATCCCAATGAGAAACTGCCTTCAAATGTAAGTCAAACATAGGTATTCTTTTAAACAACAAGAAGTGAGTGCTGTGAGCTAGGTATAAAATTTCGGTCTGATTCTACAGGTCTATATTAAAGTATTGATTAACCTGTGATCATTCTTGAAGACTTTTTGGGCATAGTGTAACTTGAAAATAAAAATAATAAAACAAAAGCTATGAAGTAAAGTACCTTCTAAGTCTGGTACAGGAAATTTGTGCCTACTTGTGAACAACATGTATATTTGTATATCCCATTCTTTCCACTAATTATCAAATTTTTCTTCCTATCCTCTGCAGGTTACACAGACTGTAGAAGCTATTTTAAAGGCTGAGAGTGCAAGAAAACTGGCTGAGCTAGAGGCTCTTGCAGGGACATGGGATGGGGAAGTGAGAATGGTTTCAAAGTAAGTCATGGTAAATTAATTTAATGATACATAAGAAGGTTGTCCTTTTTGTCACCTCTCCTTGGCCCAAAGTGAATTACCTACCCCTTGCCAAAAGCTGATCCTTGTAAAAGCATTCTGGATTTATACTATTGAAGTCTATTGAGATTAATTGGAGATTTTGGTTGTGGGTGTGTTTCAGGGGACATCAATTAATGTCAACATTCATAGTTTGGATGTTGCTTTAGAGATGGGATATTATGATCAAAATTCTTCAAGTTCCAAAAGATATTGAGGTCACAAGTACCAGTGCTATCTTGTTAACAGTAAAACTTTTTCTCCAAACATCACTAGTAGACATCTTAACCTCTCATTTATTCCCTCAGGCATGCAGAAACATTAGTGCAGTTGGACAATGGAAAGAAAATCCCTCCCTCTGGTTGGAAGTGTGAGAAATGTGACCTCACTAATAACCTGTGGCTCAACCTGACTGACGGATCAATTCTTTGCGGGAGAAAGTTTTTTGATGGCTCTGGAGGGAATGATCATGCTGTTGAACAGTTCAAAGTTACAGGTAAGCCTGCCTACAATTTTAGAATCTCAAAACGTCTGACCTCTCAATAGTTGCCAAATGATCTCATGATTAATTCTGAATGTTTGAGGAAAATTGATTGTCATCTTTAGGTGGCGCAATTGCGTTGAAGTTTCGACCACTTTTAAGTATGCAATTTGAATTTGAGTGCGTCTGCCTAGCTAGCGCTAAATTGCGGTTTCGATCCCTGTCCAGTAAAACAGATAAGGTTCGTTCTCGGAACAGCTGACTTTCTCCTATCCTGACCTCTTTGATCTCGGACACCTAGGTTAAATGATCTCATGATTAATTCTGAATGTTTGAGGAAAATCGATTGTCATCTTCAGGTGGCGCAATTGCGTTGAAGTTTCGACCACTTTTAAGTATGTAATTTGAATTTGAGTGCGTCTGCCTCGCTAGCCCTAAATTGCGGTTTTGATCCCTGTCCAGTAAAACAGATAAGGTTCGTTCTCGGAACAGCTGACTTTCTCCTATCCTGACCTCTTTGATCTCGGACTCCTCTCTCAGGGGGACTAATTTGATTCCGACAAGATAGGTATACATTTTCCTTCTACCTTTGTTCTTTTAGTATTTAAGCTCTATGTCCCTGCGACCTGATTAGATTTTCTCTGACTTTCCCTTTGTTTTTCTAAAAGAGCCGTTTTTAGGACTTTATTTTAAGTGGCAGGGTACTCACTTACGCTCTAGACTTTGTTCTTTCTACTCTTAGAACCACTCGGCTTGCCTCGTTCCCCGACTATCTGATGTTTCATTTGAAGAAGTTGAGAACCCACCCAAAGAGCTCGGCTATCTGTATTTGTATGAGAGAATACCGTCGTAATCCGTTCAACTTGTCTCAAGGGCTTATTCTCATATGAAACTCCATTTTCCATACTGAGGACAGAGTTCGCAGCTTCTGCTCTGTTACTTACCCTCCAGTTCGGACCATCAAAATGCCAATCAAATATTTTCCCAATGAGATGCCATTCTCGTTTGCTAACCACATATCTTCCTTTACACTAGTCCCATGGGATAGGGTACTGGTCCCATGGGTAAGGTAAAACCTTTACCCTGGACATTACCTACAGAACTCCCATGGCGTAGTGGTCACTGCGCTCGCCTTGCACGCGGGAGACCCGGGTTCGATTCCCGGCGGGATAAAAAAAAATGTATCATGCAAATGATTGATTCCGTAACTATCTGTTGCGGGGCCCACTCAGCCTCGTGAGGAAAATGAGTAGCTATGTAATATAAATGGGCATAGCGACCGGTGCCAGCATGGTAGGTAAACATTTTAAGCACTGGATTATGGATTTATGGAGAGATTTGGAAAATCCTGCCATGCTGCAGTGAACACCAAAGTTGTGATATAATACAAAGAAACGGCATTCATTTATTTAGATATAGTAACCTCAACAAATTAATATTTTGTCTTTGTCATTTTATGTTGTAGGGATCCCAAGGAACTGGTTAGGGCTCGCATTACGTTTGCCTCCTGCATTGAAACGTTTGGTGCTAGCGAGACAATTGATCAGTTCTTCAGTTCAGCCATCAATGCCAAAACCACAGCCAACAAGTAAGTAATCCTGTCTCGTTTTGTAAACAGGCGGCCTTGGGTTCGAATCCGACCGAAGCATGAACTTTTATCCTGTTTGTTTGGGTTTACTGATACCCGAAATTTAAGGATAGTACATCTAAGTAGAATTCCATTGTTTGTAAGAATTGTGGCAAAAGAGTCGTTTTCTCTTTTTCTTTTTTCTCTTATCTCTATCTTTCCTGTCCCTTCTATTGTTTTCTCTCCTCTCTTTCTCTCTCCCCTTCCTTTCTCTTATCTCTCTCCTCTCTCAGGGGGACTAATTTGATTCCGACAAGATAGGTATACATTTTCCTTCTACCTTTGTTCTTTTAGTATTTAAGCTCTATGTCCCTGCGACCTGATTAGATTTTCTCTGACTTTCCCTTTGTTTTTCTAAAAGAGCCGTTTTTAGGACTTTATTTTAAGTGGCAGGGTACTCACTTACGCTCTAGACTTTGTTCTTTCTACTCTTAGAACCACTCGGCTTGCCTCGTTCCCCGACTATCTGATGTTTCATTTGAAGAAGTTCACAATGAAGGAGGATTGGACTCTGGCCAAGTTAGATGTGGAAGTGGAAATGCCTGACACCATTGATCTGACCCCACTCAGAGGTTCTGGACCTCAGCCTGGCGAGGAGATGCTGCCTGAAGTTTCAGGTAAAAGGCTTGTGAAAGCAGTGCAATAGTAATTATTTAGACTCTATTAATATTTCACGACTGACTTGTTGACGAATAGAGGGTAAAACCCACCTCACTAAATATCTTACCTCAGTGACATTCAACATAAAAAAAAAACAATATGCAATACTTGTTTAGATTGCCGGGATAAGGGGACTTTCAGGCCTATTCGGGCAGGATAAGTAAGGTATATGCGATTCTTTCGTACTCTTTCACTTATTTTTCATTCTGCAATCACGTCTGCACACTGAAATCTTTGGGGATTTTCTATTCTAATCCAATCTCTTCTCTCAGGTTCTGTCCCAGAAGTGGTGCTAGACCCCGCCATCCTCGCCTATTTGGGAGACATGGGTTTCCCGCCCGAGGCGTGCAAGAAGCACCTTATATTCTAATCCAATCTCTTCCCTCAGGTTCTGTCCCAGAAGTGGTGCTAGACCCTGCCATCCTCGCCTATTTGGGAGACATGGGTTTCCCGCCCGAGGCGTGCAAGAAGGCCGTCTACTTCACCAATAATGCAGGCCCGGAGCCGGCAACCCAGTGGATTATGCAGCATATGAGTGATTCGGACTTTGGAGACCCGTTTGTCATTCCGGGCACCACTGGAGCTTCTAAATCCGCCCCTGGTGAGTGACTCTAAATCGATTTAACTCCGGATTTAATCGATTGAACTTCGTATAAGAAAAAGAAAAAATTCTTAGTTCTTAATTTTTTCTGCTCTTTAACTTGGAAACTTTACCCAAGTAAGCGCAACTGCTCTGCCGCTACTGGATTAAAGTAGCTACTCAAGTGTCCTCACGAGGCTGAGTGCACCTCGAACTCAAAGCACAGAGCCGAAAAAACTTCGACCCCGCCGGGAATCGAACCCGGGACCCCTGGCGTGCAAGCCCAGTGTGACACCCACTCGGCCACGGAGGCTACTAAGAAATAGAATTACATTACATGTCCCATATCATCCGCCTTTCCAGCATTTGTTCCTAATGAAGACGCTGTCGATAGCATTACCTCCATGGGTTTCACTCGTCCCCAAGCTATTCGCGCTTTGAAAGAGACTCATATCATCGGCTTTTTCAGCATTTGTTCCTAATGAAGACGCTGTCGATAGCATTACCTCCATGGGTTTCACTCGTCCCCAAGCTATTCGCGCTTTGAAAGAGACGAACAACAATGTGGAGCGAGCAGTGGACTATATCTTTTCACACGCGGGAGAATTAGACTCGGAACCTATGGACACGAGTGTTCCCCCTCAGTCTTCTAGTCAGGGAGCTAGCACGCCCAGCGAAACCTATAGGGATGGCAGTGGAAGTAAGTTGTCTTCTCCTTGTTTTTCTCTCTCCTCAAATTTCTATATTTTAGGTGTCAAGGCGGAATCTTGCCCGCCCCTCCTCAAATTTACTTTGGGTGTTACAATGGAACACCCCTTGAAGTTTCTTTTTCTACTTTTTTTTGAGCTTTGATAGAAGATACTGTAACAACGAAGGTCTTTTCGCACCGAAATTGAAGAGAAGACAGGATAGGAGAAAGCCAGCCATTCGCCCCGGGTGGGATTCGAATTCGAACCCGCGATCTAGTACATAGAAAGGTAGGCGCGTAACGCTCCATACCTTGGCGTTGAAATTCTTTTATTTGAGGTTGTATTACTGAACATTCCTTGAAGCTTTCCTTTTTCATAATCTGGCTTTCCTTTACCAAGATAAATTTCACTCATAAAGGTTTATCCACACATAGTCGACGGCCGTCGATCGATTTGAATCAACCATCGATCGATGTGAATCAACCATCGATCGATGTTTTTCGACGGCCTATCGACAATGTTTGGTCTCACCTTAACACAACCAAATGTGTCTCATATGTTCGCAGAGTACAGGCTAGTGGCTTTCATTTCTCACATGGGTACGTCAGCCTCGGTGGGGCAAGGATTAAAACTTTGGTGACCTATTTATAACAAATCAATACTTTCCAGTTTCCAGATAAATTAAGCACAAAAAACAGAAACCGTAGCCCTAGCTTTAGAACTTGGAAAGTTTTCAAAAGTTCCCTGTTCGCCCTTTCTGAAAAAATAAACAAACTTTAAAATCAGCTGACTGAACATATGGCTATCTTCTCAAACATAAAGGTACGTTCACACGATCAAATAACCAGAGGCGGATATCGGTAGGACGAGGACTTCTTTGGAACGTTGCCAGATGGTACAGGTGTTGATAAATTTTGGTGGATGTGACAAACCTCCCTGTTATAACGGCTTCAACGGGAAGTTTATCACATCCACCAATTCATCAAAAATCTATGGCTAAGGGCTTTCCGATCAGGAAGATTTCTAGACAAATGTGTTCTTCTTTATCAGTATTTATCCCATCACCTATGTATATCGGTGCTTCTCAAAGTTGTTACCAGCGCGGCATACTTTTCAATAGCCTTTTTTTTCAAACCTCCCAATTATAACGGCTTCAACGGGAAGTTTATCACATCCACCAATTCATCAAAAATCTATGGCTAAGGGCTTTCTGATCAGGAAGATTTCTAGACAAATGTGTTCTTCTTTATCAGTATTTATCCCATCACCTATATGTATATCGGTGCTTCTCAAAGTTGTTACCAGCGCGGCATAGGTACTTACTTTTCAATAGCCTTTTTTTTTAATTTGGCCAGCGATCTTTCTTTGTCTCATATCAGTTTAGGAAAACCTTCATTCAGCAACGTTCGAAGGTAGGGTAGTTGATCAAGACACTGTATCAGGACAAAATCGAAAAAGTCTCTCATACCACTTGAATGAATCAAGATTCAAGGTTTACATTGTGAGATGTGAGTCAAAGTTATTAGGAAATATTTTTATATTTAGCACAAGAATAAATTCAAGAATTTCAACTCAGAAGGCAGATTACCTCAATCCTGCACAGTAGTGCACAGATTTCAGTAGATCAGTAGAGAAAATGGAAATGTTTTGTTTTTGTACCTATTCATTTGTAATCTACAGTGTTGCCAGTATACTCTGATAACGTTCTGATAAGATCGCCCAAGTTTATTTTACAGGGGAACATTTTTTTTAAATAAATAATTAATTGGCAATTGTAATTAATTAAATATCAATTTAAAAATGGAAATTAATCACGCATTAATTTTCCGAGTACCTAGTAGGTATTTATTTTACATTTTTTTTGTTCTATATTTCCTAGCTAAATTCCTTTTATTTTGTTTGTTCCCCTATGTAAACGATGCCTAAAATCTAGATCACACATCTGGCAACACTGAGAGACATCATTTCCAAAAATAAACAAGTGGAGAAGTGATTCCAATTTTTTTTTTTGCCGGATGGAGAAAATTTTCGATTAATCAATTTAATTTTGAAATTCTTATGAACTTTGCTGATCCTCTGTACAGCCTTCAACTTTGTTCAAATACTTCGTCGGGTGTCGTTTACAATGACTGACTCCATTGAGCAGTTTGCCCAGAGTTTCCAGGAAAATGTCCGTCTCCCAGGCCCTCAGAATAAAGTGTACAAAGATGAGTGCATCTACTCCTTTGATACCCCAGTGAGTACCATAGCATTATTTGATTCTAGGATCGTAGCCAGCGGCGATAGAACTTTGTACAAGTTCTCAATGGATCATTGAAAATAGGGTAATTATGCATAAGGCGCGTCAATGGCAAATTTACTCAAAATTTCTATATAAGAGGAAAAACTTACTTTAAGAGTGTTCTAGATACTTCCCAAAAGTTACGACTTTATGAGCTTATGACAAAATACAGAAGAAATACCTTCCAAAATTAAATTTTGTATAAATATTATAATACCTAGTTATGGAACATCAAAATTTTGTGAAATATGAAGTCCAAAATTGTAAAGTGTTTGGGTTATCGCGTGCTGCAGGCTTTTCCGGCCCCCTCTCAGGCTGGGTGAAGTTGATGAGAGGAGGTGGGTAAATTTTCGCCGAATGTAAAGACCTTACCAGCTATACAGGGACATTTCTACCATTGGAAAGTCTGACATTGAATGAAAGTAACTTAAGTCTTAGAATCACTTACTTGTTTTTACAAAAAAATAAATAAATAAATAAAATAAAAAAAAATAAATAAATCGTGTCGTGTGAAAGTGACTGTAATTCACAACAAGTGGGAACAGGGTCTAACTCACATTTCTCAATTTCAGACCGAGAAGTCCATGGTAGAGCTGGAGCTGGATCTGAATCAATCCTACGGGGAATGGGCAGCTCTTCTCGAGACCGGGTCTAACCTTCAGCCTGTCTACGGGCCTGGCTACACGGGCATGTACAACTTGGGCAATTCCTGCTACATGAATAGCGTGGTGCAGGCCCTGTTCATTATTCCCGACTTTGTGCGCAAGTTCAACGAGGGCGCCGAAACGTTTTTCAAGAACACGTCCGCCTTTGAAGCCCCCAACGATTTCAATGTTCAAACGTAAGTAGATATATTTTTTTTTTTTTACTTTTTATTAAGAGTTTTGATAGAGGGAACTCCTACTGGGATCTTATCCTCTCGAAATCGACGAGTGGAGTACAGGATAGGAGGAAGCCAGGTGTTCCGAGAAAGAAACCTTTTCTGTTCAGTATATCGAACCCGTGACCTAGCGCCTATAATGCAGGCGCGCTACTCTCCAAGATAACTAGCTGCCAAAGTGAAGTTTCCTTGAGAAGTTACATAGCTACCTTTATTATTATTATTATTTTCACCTCTTAACTATGAAGGACACCTAATTAAGCCTTCCGTTTCACTTGTGTAGGGCCAAATTAGCGCGCGGTCTGCTGTCAGGCCGTTACTCAAGGGCCCCTGTAGAAAACTATAACTACTGAGATCTTATCCTCTCGAAATGGACCAGTGAAGTACAGGATAGGAGAAAGCCAGGTGTTCCGAGAAAGAAACCTTTTCTGTTCAGTATAAAGTTCGTCCTAGGCGGTATCGAACCCGTGACCTAGCGCCTATAATGCAGGCGCGCTACTCTCCAAGATAACTAGCTGGCAAAGTGAAGTTTCCTTGAGAAGTTACATAGCTACCTTTATTATTATTTTCACCTCTTAACTATGAAGGACACTTCAAGCTAATTAAGCCTTCCGTTTCACTTGTGTAGGGCCAAATTAGCGCGCGGTCTGCTGTCAGGCCGTTACTCAAGGGCCCCTGTAGAAAACGGCCCCGAGCCAGAAAACGGCATTCATCCTTACATGTTCAAAAACATCATCGGGAAAGGACATCCGGACTTTTCCACCAAGAAGCAACAGGATGCTCAGGAGTTTTTCCTGCACATGCTAACCTTGGTTCAGGTGAGAGCAAACTAGTTGTAGTTTCATTACAAATTTTCATCAGTAATTTTTTTTTCTTTACACTAGTCCCATGGGATAGGGTACTGGTCCCATGGGTAAGGTAAAACCTTTACCCTGGACATTACCTACAGAACTTGGCTTGGCGTTGTGCTGGTCAAAGAACTCTCCTCATTAAGTAAAGGGCGTTAACTCTATACCAACTGAGTCGGGAGAATTTCATTCTCAACATTGTTTGAGAATTTGACCACAATAAAAGTCCACTTCTAGGTCCAATGATCTCTTCTATCTGAGTTGCTGTACACAACATCTCCTCATTAAGAAAAAGGCGTTAACCAACTGAGTCGGGAGAATTCCATTCTCAACATTGTTTGAGAATTTGACCACAATAAAAGTCCACTTCTAGGTCCAATGATCTCTTCAAAAGGGCGTTAACTCTATACCAACTGAGTCGGGAGAATTCCATTCTCAACATTGTTTGAGAATTTGACCACAATAAAAGTCCACTTCTAGGTCCAATGATCTCTTCTATCTGAGTTGCTGTACACAACCTTCGGATAAAATTGTGTTGCTTCCTCCAATTCAGCTCTGGGATCATTGAATCCTGAAGTGGACTCTTTACTGGTAGCGATGATATTTGTTTCCAAATGTCATCCCTCCAATAGTACACAAGTAGTCTACTGGTGGGATAAAGGGACTCTTTAGTCCCATTCGAGCCGTATAACTAAGCACCATATGTACTATTCCGTCTATTTCAGAGATCCAGCAGGAACAGTGTCGACCCTACGGAGAGTTTCAAAATGAAAATCGAGGAAAAGTACCAGTGCACAAAATTTGGCCAGCGATCTTTCTTTGTCTCATATCAGTTTAGGAAAACCTTCATTCAGCAACGTTCGAAGGTAGGGTAGTTGCTGACCAATCTGACCATGCAATAATGGGTACAAAACTACAAAATCATTTGTAAACAGAGAGTCTTTGAAGTTTTTTCCCCCGTCACGTCATCTACATCAAGGTAGAAGATCCTTTTCAATACACACCAGATCAGTATTGACGGTTCTACTGTTCATACCACTAGCGGTAAGCGTACAGTTTGTGAACCCATTATAGGTACCTACAGTTTGTGAACCCATGTGAACCCATTAGGTAGGTATAGCTATAACAAAAAAAAAAAAAAAAAAAAAAAAAAAAAAAAAAAATTACCTACTTAAGTTTTATAGAAGGACATCAGTAGATGTATCAATATTAAGTACTAGTTCAAAAGCTAAGGTATGTATATCTAATGCTAGAAAAATTTACACCAGAACTAAAGGTCTAAAAGAATTATAAAAAAAAGTTAAAAATTTCCACTGCCATACCATTTTGATGAAGATTAGTTTGAGTCTAGTAGAAAATGAACAAACCTCTTTCAGGCTCTACTTCATAAATCAGATGATCAATAGTGACGACACAATAGAAGAAGCCTCGACCACTATCCAGGATTAAAACTTTGGTGACCTATTTATAACAAATCAATACTTTCCAGTTTCCAGATAAATTAAGCACAAAAAACAGAAACCCTAGCCCGTAGCCCTAGCTTTAGAACTTGGAAAGTTTTCAAAAGTTCCCTGTTCGCCCTTTCTGAAAAAATAAACAAACTTTAAAAATTAAAATCAGCTGACTGAACATATGGCTATCTTCTCAAACATAAAGGTACGTTCACACGATCAAATAACCAGAGGCGGATATCGGTAGCATCCCTTGAAGTTTCCTTTTCTACTTTTTTTTTGAGCTTTGATAGAAGATACTGTAACAACGAAGGTCTTTTCGCACCGAAATTGAAGAGAGGACAGGATAGGAGAAAGCCAGCCATTCGTCCCGGGTGGGATTCGAATTCGAACCCGCGATCTAGTACATAGAAAGGTAGGCGCGTAACGCTCCATACCCTGGCGTTGAAATTCTTTTATTTGAGGTTGTATTACTGAACATTCCTTGAGGGTTCCCTTTTTCATAATCTGACTTTCCTTTACCAAGATAAATTTCACTCATAAAGATGTATCCACACATAGTCGACGGCCGTCGATCGATGTGAATCAACTATCGATCGATGTTTGGACCCACCCTAACACAACCAAATGTGTCTCATATGTTCGCAGAGTACAGGCTAGTGGCTTTCATTTCTCACATGGGTACGTCAGCCTCGGTGGGGCACTACGTGGTCCACATTCTACGTGATAACCATTGGGTTCTCTACAACGACGAGAAGGTAGCCCTGTCCGAGAACCCACCCAAAGAGCTCGGCTATCTGTATTTGTATGAGAGAATACCATCGTAATCCGTTCAACTTGTCTCAAGGGCTTATTCTCATATGAAACTCCATTTTCCATACTGAGGACAGAGTTCGCAGCCTCTGCTCTGTTACTTACTTACCCTCCAGTTCGGACCATCAAAATGCCAATCAAATATTTTCCCAATGAGATGCCATTCTCGTTTGCTAACCACATATCTTCTGCTCTGTTTAAATAGGGTTTCTCGATAGGTCTTGAAACGTTAATTAAAAATGCTAATGATATCATCGGATAGAATACCTTGTTTATCCTGATCGAATGGTACTAAAAATCCGTCTAGAGTAGTCTAGACCAACAGTCTAAACAAGGTCTCATGTATTCTATGGGTTCAAGATAGGTGGTATAGTGCTGTCAAATTACTGGCAAAATGTGTTTCTTAATTAGTTTGGCCCGCGGAACCCTTTTCAAAAGGTGAACACCTTTGCGGAACCCTGAACTTTCAAGATTGCACCCCCACCCCCCTTATTATAAAAATATATACAGCCAGCCTAGTCGGCTGAAAGGTTAACAGTCTAAACAAGGTCTCATGTATTCTATGGGTTCAAGATAGGTGGTATAGTGCTGTCAAATTACTGGCAAAATTCCTCCTTTGAACGTTGAATAATATTGAAAACAGCTTTCACCATAATTAGATTTGAATGTATTGCATTTAGAAAATCAGGTAGGTATGCAAATGCCTTTTACTGCAGTATTGCCAAAATTATTGCATAAATGCCTTTCATTGCAGTCAAATTGTTTTTCTCCTTTTTTTTACTTTACTTATTTACAAGTATTGCCAAATTTATTGGAAATTGGGGCTGATAAATCTCATCATGTGATTTGATCACAATATACAGAGTGTTTCAAAAGTCCGGGGACCCCTGAATATTTTTTGAACGGCTAAAGATGGGAAGCTGAAATTTATCACAATATATATTCACAATGAATTTTCATATTTTTTAGGTACTTGAAAAAGCGCCTACTTAAAAACAGCATTTACAATGTTAATAAAACCCCCTTGACTGTTTAATTTTTTAGTAAATCATGTTGTATTTTTGGTGTAGTAAATACCTGGAGCGCCAGGAGTGGGATATACGCCTATGATTACAAATACGTAGGACTGCCAGCCAGAGTTCTCATCTGAGAGAGAGAGAGCCTTTACTATCAAAGTTAGGTATATTTTGTTCAAGGCTAAAAGATTAAATTTAACAGTGAGCTTTGTCCATACTTGCTTTTTATGTCCCCACTGAGATTAGAATCACTCCCCCCTCCCTCTGGTTAAAAATTCGGTGCCTTGCCTTTCAGCACTATCTGAGTCAAACTTGAAAGAATATTTTTTCAATGAATTAAAAAAAGTAATTTGAAACTGTTTTATTTTGTAAATAACAAAATATTCAATATTAAAGAGAAATTCTTTTGACAATAGAAGTTAAGATTTCAATCTCTCAGTAGTAGGTACTTTGTACTTTCTATCTACACCTCAAAATAGCTTTCACCACTATGGTGCCTTGTTATGTATAAATAATAATAATACCTAATAATAAAAACTAGGTTTTAAGGTAATCTTAACAGTAAAAAATTAGAAAACAAACAAAGAAAATTAAAGAAACAACAGGTACACAATTCATAACAAAAACACAAGTAAGGCTAAAAACAGAGTGGAGCAAAGAGCAAAACATACGTAGACTACATAGAGCATCGAACACGTAGAGGGAAGTAACTCAAGTGACGAGTTTAAGCCAAACTAGAGATGTGTAAAGATTCATTGAGCTAAAAAAATGAACTACTCTTTTCAGTGAACTAGATCCTCAAGAGTAGTTCTTTCAAAACTTGTAACTCGCTCTTTAGTTCCCTATACAATAAACAATAACCAGCTGTATGCTGTACGAGACCGAGAGTTTTCTGTCTTTTTCTTTCTACATTTGAGTGAGAGAGATGGCGTTTTTCGTCAAAAATGGCAAATCAAAAATGGATTTTCAGATTGTAAAAAAAAAAAATCGTCAAAAAAAAATTTCACGAAAAACACTCGTACCGGGCCTAAGGCAGGTGAAAAACAGAAAAGAAAAAGATAATAATAAAAGATTCAATTTGAATTCTTTTATTATTATCTTTTTCTTTTCTGTTTTTCACCTGCCTTAGGCCCGGATTCAAAGATAAAATCGGACGGTATTGACGATTTTTTTTTTTTACAATCTGAAAATCCATTTTTGATTTGCCATTTTTGACGAAAAACGCCATCTCTCTCACTCAAATGTAGAAAGAAAAAGACAGAAAACTCTCGGTCTCGTACAGCATACAGCTGGTTATTGTTTATTGTATAGGGAACTAAAGAGCGAGTTACAAGTTGGGATTCAATCCCAAAGATGAGTCAAAAGTCGCATCTCTAAGCCAAACTGAGCTGAGGGCAAAAAGGTCTATGCTCTTTGCTCTATTCTATTTTTAGCTTAAGAAGGGGAGGGAGGAAAAGAGAGCAGGATCGAGATCATTTTTGTACAATTACAATTCAATTATTCAATTCAAATATATTTTATTACAATATTATGGCATGTTACATGTAATTTACAAATTTTACAGTCATGTAAATTATAAAAGCAAAACAATTTCGAGGTAACAAAAATATGAGGAACAGATATAAAAAGCGTATTACTTTTCCAAATTTAATCTCAACGGACGTAGAGAAGAAGAAAAGGAGAGAGTTGTTCTTGTTGTAGTGGCTTTAGCTGGAGCCGAAAGGTGATGACAAAACAGAGGAAATATCTCTCCTGTCAGCCATACACCAGGTTGATGGTCTCTAGCCATGTTATTTGGCTCGTCCTGAGTTGGATGGGATATTCATGTACATCTTAAGTGAGTTTACGTATGGTAACCATCCTCCAGGTGTATTCACAAAGCTCGCAGATTGAGTTCACAGTATGAATTATAAATCAGAAAGAGTCATGATTTTACGAACAGAATTTGTTTTTCCGAGTGCCCCACACTTCAATACCACATGCTGAAAACAGAATATTACGAACATATCAGGATTTTTCCCCCTTCAGTAACAAAAGTACCGTCCATCAGTACTTTCGGCGTATGGAGTCATTCGTGGAACCAGGCCGAGGGAACTGTAGCTACTGAGGTCTTATCGTCCCGAAATCGAAGAAAGAAGGAGGGCAGGATAGAAGAAAGCCAGCCGTTCCGATACCGGACCTAATCTGTTCAGGATTAAATCCGTCCTGGGCAGGAATCGAACTCGCACTGAGGTTTTAGTCTTATCATCCCAAAATATAAGGAAGAAGGAGAGCAGGGCAAAAGAAAGCCAGCCGTTCCGAGGACGAACATTATTTGTTACCTGCCTCGGTGGTGTAGTGGTCAAGGCGCTCGCCTGGTAAACAGGAGGGCGTGGGTTCAATCCCAGCCGAGGTATGGAATTCCGAGTGCCCCACACTTCAATACCACATGCTGAAAACAGAATATTACGAACATATCAGGATTTTTCCCCCTTCAGTAACAAAAGGTCCAATTCAGCTCTGGGATCATTGAATCTTGAAGGTGGACTCTTTACTGGTAGCGATGATATTTGTTTCCAAATGTCATCCCTCCAATAGTACACAAGTAGTCTACTTACTGGTGGGGTAAGTAAAGGGACTCTTTAGTCCCATTCGAGCCGTATAACTAAGCACCATATGTACTATTCCGTCTTCCGTCTATTTCAGAGATCCAGCAGGAACAGTGTCGACCCTACGGAGAGTTTCAAAATGAAAATCGAGGAAAAGTACCAGTGCACAAGTTCAAACAAAGTGCGGTACAATCATCGTACGGAATATTGTGTGCCTCTGACCATTCCCATGCAATCCGCCACTAACAAGGCTCAGGTCGAGGAGTATGAACGGAAACGTGCAGAGGCGGAGGCCAAGGGTGCTCGCTTGTAAGTACACTATTCTTACTTGTTTAAATATCAGCTCCCATGGCGTATTAATTTTTTAGTAAATCATGTTGTATTTTTGGTGTAGTAAATACCTGGAGCGCCAGGAGTGGGATATGCGCCTATGATTACAAATACGTAGGACTGCCAGCCAGAGTTCTCATCTGAGAGAGAGAGAGCCTTTACTATCAAAGTTAGGTATATTTTGTTCAAGGCTAAAAGATTAAATTTAACAGTGAGCTTTGTCCATACTTGCTTTTTATGTCCCCACTGAGATTAGAATCACTCCCCCCTCCCTCTGGTTAAAAATTCGGTGCCTTGCCTTTCAGCACTATCTGAGTCAAACTTGAAAGAATATTTTTTCAATGAATTAAAAAAAGTAATTTGAAACTGTTTTATTTTGTAAATAACAAAATATTCAATATTAAAGAGAAATTCTTTTGACAATAGAAGTTAAGATTTCAATCTCTCAGTAGTAGGTACTTTGTACTTTCTATCTACACCTCAAAATAGCTTTCACCACTATGGTGCCTTGTTATGTATAAATAATAATAATACCTAATAATAAAAACTAGGTTTTAAGGTAATCTTAACAGTAAAAAATTAGAAAACAAACAAAGAAAATTAAAGAAACAACAGGTACACAATTCATAACAAAAACACAAGTAAGGCTAAAAACAGAGTGGAGCAAAGAGCAAAACATACGTAGACTACCGAGACAATTGATCAGTTCTTCAGTTCAGCCATCAATGCCAAAACCACAGCCAACAAGTAAGTAATCCTGTCTCGTTTTGTAAACAGGCGGCCTTGGGTTCGAATCCGACCGAAGCATGAACTTTTATCCTGTTTGTTTGGGTTTACTGATACCCGAAATTTAAGGATAGTACATCTAAGTAGAATTCCATTGTGAACAATTTGTAAGAATTGTGGCAAAAGAGTCGTTTTCTCTTTTTCTTTTTTCTCTTATCTCTATCTTTCCTGTCCCTTCTATTGTTTTCTCTCCCCTGTTTGTTTGGGTTTACTGATACCCGAAATTTAAGGATAGTACATCTAAGTAGAATTCCATTGTTTGTAAGAATTGTGGCAAAAGAGTCGTTTTCTCTTTTTCTTTTTTCTCTTATCTCTATCTTTCCTGTCCCTTCTATTGTTTTCTCTCCTCTCTTTCTCTCTCCCCTTCCTTTCTCTTATCTCTCTCCTCTCTCAGGGGGACTTTGAAGGTGGACTCTTTACTGGTAGAATTAAATAGAATAGAATATACCTTGTTTATCCTGCCCGAATAGGACTGAAAAGTCCCTTTACCCCAGCAGTCTAAACTCTCCTCTCTTTCTCAGGGGGACTAATTTGATTCCGACAAGATAATTGAGATAAGTAGGTATACATTTTCCTTCTACCTTTGTTCTTTTAGTATTTAAGCTCTATGTCCCTGCGACCTGATTAGATTTTCTCTGACTTTCCCTATTTTCTCTCTTTCTTTTTTCTCTTATCTCTATCTTTCCTGTCCCTTCTATTGTTTTCTCTCCTCTCTTTCTCTTCTCTCTCCTCCTCTCTTTCTCAGGGGGACTAATTTGATTCCGACAAGATAATTGAGATAAGTAGGTATATATTTTCTTTCTGCCTTTGTTCTTTTAGTATATTTAAGCTCTATGTCACTGCGACCTGATTAGATTTTCTCTGACTTTCCCTTTGTTTTTCTAAAAGAGTCCTTTTTAGGGCTTTATTGTGGCAAGGTTCTTACTTACGCTCTAGACTTTGTTCTTTCTACTCTTAGAACCACTCGGCTTGCCTCGTTCCCCGACTATCTGATGTTTCATTTGAAGAAGTTCACAATGAAGGAGGATTGGACTCTGGCCAAGTTAGATGTGGAAGTGGAAATGCCTGACACCATTGATCTGACCCCACTCAGAGGTTCTGGACCTCAGCCTGGCGAGGAGATGCTGCCTGAAGTTGCAGGTAAAAGGCTTGTGAAAGCAGTGCAATAGTAATTTATTTAGACTCTTTATTAATATTGGTTATAATTCAATGTACACAAATATAAAAAATTACAAATTACATACGAAATTATTGCCTGGGACAATAGTTAGTGCTAAAAAAAAAAAAAAAAAAAAAAAAGCACTCCCCCCCTCCTTCTGGTTAAAAATTCGGTGCCTTGCCTTTCAGCACTATCTGAGTCAAACTTGAAAGAATATTTTTTCAATTAATTAAAAAAAGTAATTTGAAACTGTTTTATTTTGTAAATAACAAAATATTCAATATTAAAGAGAAATTCTTTTGACAATAGAAGTTAGTAGCGCTCACAAGCAGGCTAGGAATTTACCCCATTTCTCATTCGGTGGAAGCAGACTTACCAAATGAGGAGAGTAGAAATTTGCCATCGGGTGAAAAGCGGACTACGGACTGAATTTTATCACTCGAGCTGTCCAAACTAGTGATGCGGTGTCCATCAGCATACAGTACGTCCACACAGCGCTGTTCACCTTTCTCTTTAGGATATCTACCTGCGACGATGACGTCAGCATGGGGATGCCAAGTTGCCTGTGGAAGAGGGAAATGATAAGTGACACAGGCCTACGAAAAAATAACCAGCAAAATTTCAAGGGGGAAAAAAACGCCAGTACGATAATCATCTTCCGTTCTCGAAAACCCTTATGTTTAGTTTTACATGAACTAGAAAAGATCCGTGTGAGAGAGGACCAACAGAAGGAAGGTACAAGAAACCTGAATTACACAGCCCGTTCACACTGCACAAAAAGAAATTTTTCTTGGTCACGATATTTCTTTTTTGTGAGGCGAGGCGTAGGCGTGTACAAATGAATACTGTGTGTTCATCTGTTCATATTGGTAACGAAAAAAATTCGGCAAAGTTGTAACTTTGGACGAAAAAAAAAAAAAAAAAAATCGTGACGAAGAAAAATTCGTGCAGTGCGAACGGGTTGTTACCTTGATAGGAGTTAAATGTTGGAACTGTCGATGCGGGTGATTGATTGTGGTGAGCAGCCGCCAAGTTGTGGTATCGTAGGTTCGAATCTCTTCACACTGGTCTGTAGTGAGGAGCAAGTCACACTTTTCACTGAAAACAAAACAAAGGAAAAAGGAATTAATAGAATATCCATATTTCATTTTGCATGTGAGTGATAAATATGAAAACCCTCTAACTTCCAAAGTCACATTCGTTTTTCCCCTTGCCTTTTCAACTGTCACCTAGCCTCACAAGGTTCGGAACATTCTGAAATACCCAGTGGCATGTGGTCTCAGATGGTCACCCGTCCAGATACCAACCATAAGCAAAGTTACCTGTGATCCCTTCAGAACTGTTGTATTCAATGTGCCATAGCCACTGACTGGTTAGAAAGCTCCTTGAGATATGTAGGCTGTACAGGCTGAACATAATGTACAAATTCAATGCTGATCTGAATAATTTTTTAATTATAAATCTTACCTGATGACTTTATCCAAAAATTTCTATTATTACATAATATGACAATCCACTTCATTTCCACTACATAATTTACCCACCTCTTATTAATTAGGAATTTTAATTGTGTTAAAGCATAAGTAAATGCTTGTCACAAAATAAATGTCATTCTGTGCTTAATACACTATGCTAAATTTCATGACTTGACGTGGACTCAAAGCACCTATCTCCAGATCCAGAGTCCACTGTGCTAACCACTACACCAGTGAGACTGGTATTATTCAATACTAAAGATACAGGCAGCCTCAGTGGTGCAGTAATGAGCACAGTGGACTTCTAATACTAAAATTACATATATATGAAGCTGAAACAGAATAGATGAGTAATCAAATGGAAAACAAAAAGGTTATTTTGTTGTTATTAAAATTTTAAACTGTGGAGATTTTTATTTATTACAGACATCAAGATTCAAGATGGAAAATATGCTGATTAATAAAAAAATCTAAAAAATTACGTTCATAATTCTAAGTACTAAGATTTATTTCTTTTGTTCTAAAAATATAGATCTTGTTGCCTAGATGGATAATCATATTCAACTATGTAAAAATATAAGGGTTGAAAGATTGTAGAGCTACTTTTCAATAAAACAAGTTGGTGATTGGTAATTGAAGATTTTATGCCAATATTGGTATTCAATAGTTCAAAGATATTTTTCAATTACCTTACTTTGTAATGGAAAAAATATTTCACATAGCCTGCCATAATGTAAAAATTTAAAACTTATAAAAATAAAATGAAAATTTGATTTTATTCTAAAATAATCTGAGATTGAATGAATATGGAGGGGACCTGATGTTCAAACATATAAAATGAAATAATAGGGCTAACCAATACAAATAGGTAAGTGGTAGATTTAGTCTTTATGGTTTGAGGCACATCTGTGACTCAAATAGTTAGGTAATGAATATGCAAGTGCTTCTAATCACTTTCAATAAAACCCAAAGTTAAGACTAAACAAACCTAATCATATCGTTTGACCAGCCAAAGGAAGTACAATATGCTGTGTCAATAAATTTGAATGTCAAGTATTTCATGTTGAAACAACATCTTTAAAAGAATTGAGATATGCTTCATGTAACTTGTTTACAAAATCTGCATCATGCTTTAGGAGATGTGATACAGCTTGAACTATTTGATTTTTTGTCAAAGGTTCAATATGTTTGGGTGGAATAGGTTCAGCTCCCAATATTCCATTCATTAGTTTATCACCAGCATCCTTGCTGGTGGAAGAGGATGTAAACATAGTAGGAGGCATAAGGGCTGACTTGTTAGACTCGACAAGTTCTAATCCATTCATGTGAAGAGCATCTACAGGTTGAGATAGGTTAGAATTGAAGAATTGTTGGGTAGGGATTGGGGAGTCAGAAATCCTCATGAACAACATATTGTTTTCAAGCTCCACAGGTACTGCAGCCATGTCTTTGACTCGTGCACCTCCAGCTTGTGGTGTAATAGATCTCTGCTGCTTCTCTATGTGTTCTACCGAGTGGACAGGGTTTGACATGATCCTCTGTATAATAGGGTGGGATACTTCTGCTACAGGAGCAGCAGGTGGGGGTACAACATATGCAGCAGGTCTTTGTATAATAGGAATGGCTGCAGGTGGATTGACAAATCCAGGGGGTTGTGGCAAATGGTTTTCACCTACACCTTGGGATACTCCAGCCTTAGCAAAGAAATCCATCACACTCTGGGGAGCAGATTCAAGTTCTCGTGGTTTGTCATTCCTCATTGGAGATTTGTGGGAGTTATACTCTTCCTGTGCCTTGGTCAGCATATTCATAATCAACCCATTGCCCATTTGCTCGACAGGTTTCTTAGGCTTGAGGTTAGGTTTACTAGAGGATGGTGTATGAGTAAGCTCCTTGACCAATGATTGAAGAATATCAGATATCCTGTGACAATCTTCCTTATTGTAGAACCATATGCCATAGATGAGACCCTGCTTGTTTTTATATAGGATGAAAGGGTTTTGTAGTTGCAAGTCCAACTCCTTGACAACAGGCTCTAGGAGATTCTCGGGACTGTTCCTGTTCAGTATAAACATACTGTACAGTGGACTTTCAACTCTCCTGTATACAAACAGAGCACCTTCAATGTTGGTCTTATCCCATTCACTCTTGTGGCCATTGAAAGAGTACAGAGCTACATGAGTGGCACTATCTACCAAGTCTTTGACCATAGGATCTACTCTACGAATAGCACTCACGTTAACCTCCGAGTCCGTAAGTTTTGCCATTGTCAATATGAAAAATAAAACTACACAATGTAAAATAACTTGAAAATATGTTCAATTTTCATTTAAAAAGATAAAATAGTCGTTTAAAATAGAAATATTGAACTACTTGAAAGATGAAATAACTTCAGAAATCACAATCCGAAATCCAAGGCTTCTTGTGTTGTTTACAACAAAAAGATCATTACAAAACAGCTGATTACATGACGTCACATTACAATACAAGCGCGGGGAAAGCAAACTAATGTATTGCACGGGTTACTCACTCAGCCTACTTGTACAACAAACTAAATGCATTCAAAACCAAAGGGAATTCTCAGGAAATGAAAGAAAAATATAAATAAATAATTAAAAATAAGGAAATGAAGAAGAAATTATTTTAGATAAAAAATAATGCAGAAAACTGCAGTTTGCAAATCAGAGTTCACTGTTCACTGTTGCAAATTTAAAATTTCAAAAAACACACATTTGTTTACTTTTTCAAATTTTCGCGCTAAAACTCAAGATAATACACAAGGCCGCGTTTACACGATCCACGTAACGGAGGTTTGCAGGATGGAAAATTTGGCACATCCACCATTTTCATGAAGTTTTTCTTGTTCATGGGAAAAATGACACATCCACCAATAGTAAAATGATACAATCATAACAGTCATAATTATTTTAGGTAAATACATATACATTTCAAATAATTTCAATTCAAAAATAAATTCAATTACTTATTGCAAGTTTCAAAGCCTATGAATAATGAGTACAGCTACAAAACTTTAGGTAGGTAGGTACTTGTGGGGACCTTTCTATCTTAAGTAAGAAGGTGCAATCTTGCATGCAATCCAGTTTTTAAAGTAGGTACCTACCATCACCAATTTCGCGTTTCGAACCACATTCGATACCTTTTCACAGACACAACCATCTCAACACCTTCTATGGGACTAGAATTGACCTGACCGAAGTTTACCCAACCTGGCCAGCCTAGCTTGGAAGGTAGCGAGTCTACATCGTAACCTCTAGGTTGATTCCCGCCCACAGGTGCGGGATCGAACACGGAACACGCTACCTACCTAAAAGAAGATGCCCCCCCAGATTTTTTTTTTTAACAAATTAATGAAAATATTACATAACGTAGTACGACTCGTATGTAGGTACGTATATTACGAACAGGGATAGGTATTAGGAGCAGAGAGAGAGAGAGAGAGAGAGAGAGAGAGAGAGAGAGAGAGAGAGAGAGAGAGAGAGAGAGAGAGAGAGAGAGCTACTTGAAAGATGAAATAACTTCAGAAATCACAATCCGAAAATCCGAAATCCAAATCCAAGGCTTCTTGTGTTGTTTACAACAAAAAGATCATTACAAAACAGCTGATTACATGACGTCACATTACAATACAAGCGCGGGAAATTTCGAATTACAGGGCACGTTTACACGATACGTTCATCGATTGGTACTCACTTCATTACTAGCGTCGACCGCATATTGAACCATTTCCCCACGGATCACTGAAGTTAAGCAATGTTGCGCGTAGTTATTACCTGGATGGATGACCATCTGGGCAATAGCGTTCTGCTGTGTTCCCAGCTCCACTCAGGTTGAGTGAGGTTAAACTGAGGTGGGTAGCTTGTCACCAAATGGTAAGTAAAATAAAACGAGAAGACCCAAGTTGGCGTTAAACTACCTCACAATTCCATTGAGGAGATTGGGGTTATGCTTTTTCTCATTTTGGAGACGTGGGGAAAAAAAATATCCTAGTACGTTTGGATGGGTGACCATCTGAAATTCTGGACAATCGCGAGATGCTAGTTTGTCTCAGCCCCATTCAGGCTGGGTAAGGTTAATGTGGGTAGATTCCATTGAGGAGATTGGGGTTATGCTTTTTCTCATTTTGGAGACGTGGGGAAAAAAAAATATCCTAGCACGTGTGGATGGGTGACCATCTGAAATTCTGGACAATCGCGAGATGCTAGTTTGTCTCAGCCCCATTCAGGCTGGGTAAGGTTAATGTGGGTAGGCAGGTAGATTGGGTAACGAAGAGAGGGTAAAACTAAAATCACTACAAAAACCCTAGCAAAATTTTGCAATTAGCAGTGACAATAATCCGATAATTCCGATTGGAAAAAAAAAAAGAGTTTGTGGGAAATGATCTCTACGACACGGAACAACTACATACTACTATCATGTGCTTCATGCATAAGACAATGAGGTCGTGCTTAGGTACCGGGTTGAGATAGGCAAGATTGGTAAACTAACCTTGTTTTTAAGTTACCACTCCCATGCCACACTGTAGAAACAATATCCTGTCTCAACCCAACTCACAATATCCTGTCTCAACCCAACTCGGTACATAACCACAACCTGAGTATAAAGAAGAACTAAACTTACTTGAAGTAGGCTGAATTGACAGCTTTGAGGTGAGACAGTTCGGCTATGAAATCTTTCTTTGATTTGACATAACGCCTGTCCCATATTTTGACAGTTTTATCCAGAGAGGCTGTGACAAACAAGGTAGGGTTCCTGTACACAAAACGGAGAAAAGGTGAAAATGCCGGAAAACCATGAAAATATAAATTTCGTGTTAATATAGGCCGAGCGCACCGGCGCGCGGCGCTTCAAACTTTTGAAGTTCGCAATTCGCACGCCTAGTTAGCCTTGTAAGCACTAGGTCGCGAGTTCAATTTCCACCTCGCATCGAACTTTATCCTCAACAAATAAGGTTCGTTCTCGGAAAGGCTGGCTTTCTCCTATCCTTCTCTCTTCCTTTTGATTTCGGGATGATAAGACAAACCTCTAAAATAAATAAAAATCCTCCATTATCCTAGGTACCTAGTCCTCAAATATCTCACCAATGGCAATAAAACACCTCACTTGGAAACCCATTACCTAGAATTTTTTCGTACCATTGCGTTCTACCTACAAACTTGCCTTATTTTCAGATGACAAGAGGGATGGGGAAATAGAGAGGGAAGAGGAAGAAGGAGAAGAAGGAGAAGAAGAAGAAGAAGAAGAAGCAGGAGCAACAGCAGCAGAAGATGAAACTGTTATGAAAGTAAATGGATGAAACCCAGAACATACAAAGAAGAAGAAGAAGAAGCAGGAGCAACAGCAGCAGAAGATGAAACTGTTATGAAAGTAAATGGATGAAACCCAGAACATACAGAGAAGAAGAAGAAGGAGCAACAGCAGCAGAAGATGAAACTGTTATGAAAGTAAATGGATGAAACCCAGAACATACACAAGTTGAACTTTTAGAACGAGAACTCCTCAAGCATCAACTTCCACCGAATTCAACATTTTCTAACATGGAGCTTTTATGAAGGTGCTACACCGTTATAAAATTGTTCAATATGTGTATGCCTTCTGGACATACCTGAAATTTCTGAAATTTTGAGAGCCCTACTTCTGAAAACTCGCCTGCCACTCACAATTCGAGCAATAACATTCACAGACCGAAAACATTTCTTTGCGTCGAATCCGGGTGCTTTTCTTAAAATTGTTCAATATGTATATGCCTTCTGGACATACCTGAAATTTCTGAAATTTTGTGAGCCCTCCTTCTGAAAACTCGCCTGCCACTCACAATTCGAGCAATAACATTCACAGACCGAAAACATTTCTTTGCGTCGAATCCGGGTGCTTTTCTCCGAGTGTTTTATTTGCTCTCCTGTTCCCTTTTTTCTCCATTTCCATTCCACATTTACAATTTTATTCCATTTCCAACCTTTCCGAACCCCTTTTTCCCCTTCTCCCCTTGTCCCCAACACGGTTGCCTCTCTTGAATTGGGGGGTTCTTTGTAGAGTGGTGGTGGGTTTTTTCCGAATGTAATTCTCTTTCACTTGGTGTTTTATTCGTTTTTCCAATTCGTATGTATTTTCTTCTATTCACCTCGCACACTTGGCATGTATACTTGCCTTGGACAGAATTCCAGGTGGGTTATTTTTGTTTTGGCAGCTTGGAATTTCTCCACAGTCGTTCCATCCATATCCATGAATGTTACAAAGCCCTTGCTGCAGCCAGCTGCCACTATTTTTTCATCAGGAGTTAGATCCATGCCAGTATACCAATGACTAAGAACAAAAAGGTAAACACGTTCATGGTCTCATAATCACAAATAATAAAGTAAAAATCTCCTATCAGAGGGCAGAGACACTTGGGAGAAAACATGTGAATACTTGGGTTTGTAGTTTTTATCCTACTGTATTTTTTTTTTCCTGCCATCCTATCTATAATAAGTACGCATCCAACACGGAGTCCCGAACCTCGACCATAGCCTAAGTTTTGACCCAAGAGAAAATAAGCCATGCTAAAGAATAAAAGCGTGATCAACGGAGCCTTGACCATAGCTCTGACCCTCACAGAAAATGAAGAAATTGAACCTAGTATTTTCCTGCAACGTACGATGTTTTACATTTTTGATATCATTTTAATCTCAAAATTTCCAATGGTAATAAAACACCTCACTAAATAAGCAGGAGGTTCCAGGCTCTGTTGTGGAAATCCTGGTGCAATTGTCGATGGTCTCGGCAAGGGTCAATGGTCTATGGTCGCCGTTGTGGACAGTGGACACACACTTACTACTGATCTAGATTTATCTTGAAAAACGAAATTGGAGAGGGAGGGGGGAGAGTAGAAGAGAGAAAGGGAAAGAGAGAGAGAGAGAGAAAAAATAAGCAAGAAAAGTAATGATCTTACTCATAATTATTAGTGTGGAGATATTCTGAAAAGTGGATACTTCCTCCTGTAGTGTCCTCGGGAATGATGGCAAGTATTTCTTCATTTAATGCACAATCAATCCTCACTACCATTCCTTCAAGTCCTACATTCCACAAGGTGTAATGGTCTGGCCTCTGACTTTTGGCAAACTTCATGGCTAGGACATTGCCTCCGGGTCCAATCTGAAATGGTAAGAATATAAGTAGAACCTTCACTGCATTTTTTTTTTTCTTTCTTTTTTTTTCTCCCAAATTTTAAATACAATGTTTGAACATAGGCTGATATCATAATAAGAATCTAATAAATCCTATATTAGTTGAACATACATAAATATTACAAAAAGGGATTGTCTACCATGGGAATGTATAGGTTGTACAACTGACACAACATTGGTAATAGGTACCTACAACAATCTTACCCCATTCTTCTGAAGTAATAATTTCCAATTCACAGAATAATCTGTCTGCTTCAAATCTCCAACAACAATATGCCCATGTTTATCAGAAAAAGCAACCTGTTGAGGTCTATATTTGTTCCATACGAGACAAGTAATTCTTGCTTGCACAAAGGAATTTCTATCCAGCAATTTAAAGTCCAGCAAGTTCTTTGAGAGGCACCAATTTTGAACCTGAAAAGGCAAAGTTATTTTTTAGTATATTAGTGGATAAGTATAGGTATTTAAACAAAAGTAAAAAAAAACTCATGTGCTCCCTTGCATCTTGCCTGTCAAACAATACAGTAAATTCAGTCCTCACAATCATTATCAAACATAAAATTGGTATAATTTAGCTAACGAAATGGTCAAGATATCTTACTTGAGTAATGTGAAACATATAATCTTACCTCTCTCATTGATTTACATTCATCTCCATGGACTTGTCTTCCTAGAACAAATTTGGTAACATTTGGGAATGTTGAAAAGTCCATGAAATTTCCTAAGCTCTTTAATGTCTCTGATTTCTCTGAGGTCTGATTGAGAATGTTTTTGGAATTCTCATTGGATGATTCATTGCTGCCATCAATTGGAGGTAAATCTGCTAATCGTTTAGCAGCTCTACTTATTTTGTTTTCTTTATCTTTGATCATTTTCTTCACAGTATCCACATCAAGAGAAAATTTCCTAAGCTCTTTAATGTCTCCAATTTCTCTGAGGTCTGATTGAGAATGTTTTTGGAATTCTCATTGGATGATTCATTCCTGCCATCAATCGGAGGTAAATCTGCTAATCGTTTAGCAGCTCTACTTATTTTGTTTTCTTTATCTTTGATCATTTTCTTCACAGTATCCACATCAAGAGCTTGGTTGATGGTAACTTCTCTGACATTCAAACCAGAAGTACTTGGTTTACTGCTGGTATCCTCTGTTGATTTTTTCTTCCCAAAATATTTGGAGGTCTCTGGTTTTGTTGGTTTTTTGTTCTGACTTTTATCATTTGCCTTCTTTTCTACTTTGGTGTTTCTTGATTTTTTATCTGGCTTGGGTGGGGATTCTGTTGGGGTCTGATCTTCAAGATCTTTGCTTTTTCGTTTCTTTGGTCCCATAATCAGTATTTTTTTTTTTTTTTTTTTTTTTTTTTTTTTTTTTTTTCCAAGGCTTCTTGTGTTGTTTACAACAAAAAGATCATTACAAAACAGCTGATTACATGACGTCACATTACAATACAAGCGCGGGAAATTTCGAATTACAGGGCACGTTTACACGATACGTTCATCGATTGGTACTCACTTCATTACTAGCGTCGACCGCATATTGAACCATTTCCCCACGGATCACTGAAGTTAAGCAATGTTGCGCGTAGTTATTACCTGGATGGATGACCATCTGGGCAATAGCGTTCTGCTGTGTTCCCAGCTCCACTCAGGTTGAGTGAGGTTAAACTGAGGTGGGTAGCTTGTCACCAAATGGTAAGTAAAATAAAACGAGAAGACCCAAGTTGGCGTTAAACTACCTCACGATTCCATTGAGGAGATTGGGGTTATGCTTTTTCTCATTTTGGAGACGTGGGGAAAAAAAAATATCCTAGCACGTGTGGATGGGTGACCATCTGAAATTCTGGACAATCGCGAGATGCTAGTTTGTCTCAGCCCCATTCAGGCTGGGTAAGGTTAATGTGGGTAGGCAGGTAGATTGGGTAACGAAGAGAGGGTAAAACTAAAATCACTACAAAAACCCTAGCAAAATTTTGCAATTAGCAGTGACAATAATCCGATAATTCCGATTGGAAAAAAAAAAAGAGTTTGTGGGAAATGATCTCTACGACACGGAACAACTACATACTACTATCATGTGCTTCATGCATAAGACAATGAGGTCGTGCTTAGGTACCGGGTTGAGATAGGCAAGATTGGTAAACTAACCTTGTTTTTAAGTTACCACTCCCATGCCACACTGTAGAAACAATATCCTGTCTCAACCCAACTCACAATATCCTGTCTCAACCCAACTCGGTACATAACCACAACCTGAGTATAAAGAAGAACTAAACTTACTTGAAGTAGGCTGAATTGACAGCTTTGAGGTGAGACAGTTCGGCTATGAAATCTTTCTTTGATTTGACATAACGCCTGTCCCATATTTTGACAGTTTTATCCAGAGAGGCTGTGACAAACAAGGTAGGGTTCCTGTACACAAAACGGAGAAAAGGTGAAAATGCCGGAAAACCATGAAAATATAAATTTCGTGTTAATATAGGCCGAGCGCACCGGCGCGCGGCGCTTCAAACTTTTGAAGTTCGCAATTCGCACGCCTAGTTAGCCTTGTAAGCACTAGGTCGCGAGTTCAATTTCCACCTCGCATCGAACTTTATCCTCAACAAATAAGGTTCGTTCTCGGAAAGGCTGGCTTTCTCCTATCCTTCTCTCTTCCTTTTGATTTCGGGATGATAAGACAAACCTCTAAAATAAATAAAAATCCTCCATTATCCTAGGTACCTAGTCCTCAAATATCTCACCAATGGCAATAAAACACCTCACTTGGAAACCCATTACCTAGAATTTTTTCGTACCATTGCGTTCTACCTACAAACTTGCCTTGGACAGAATTCCAGATGGGTTATTTTTGTTTTGGCAGCTTGGAATTTCTCCACAGTCGTTCCATCCATATCCATGAATGTTACAAAGCCCTTGCTGCAGCCAGAATTTCGAAGGAGAGAGGAAAAAGGGAAAGGAAGGAATGAGGATAAAGAGATGTAGGGAGAGAAAAAAGAATTACAGCAGAGAAGGAATTCGGAAACAACATCAGGGAGAGGGGGAAAGAGAAAAGAAAGAAAGTAGGAGAGGGAGAAAAAGGGGGTATTTTATATCTGGGGTACAAAAATAAGGCGGGCGCGGCACCATCGATCCACAAAGAATACCCCGGGAACAGAAAATGAGAAAAAAAAGGAGAAAGAAAGAAGAGAAAAAGGAAAAAAACCTGCGACACTTCCAAGATCATTGTACGCTTTCGTTTTTTCTCACTTGAGAAATTTTCTCTCTGGAAAAAATTCTCGTAATATTTTATTATTATCATTGATGTTGTGTTCTTTCGTTATTCTGCCTTTCTCTCTACCTCCCTCTCCATTCCTCCCTCCCTTTTATTTTTTCTCTTTGTTTTACGTCTTTCCAATGTTCAATAAATTAAAGCTTATTAATATCATAAAAGGTCAGAAGAATTCTCATAAAAAATATTGAATTTTTCCCAGAAAGTACGTAGTAAATACCTATTATCTATGTTGACTGCAAAAGTAATGGAAATATTAATCAGGGATAATAGGTATAGGTACGTACCTAACCTATGTCCCTTGACCTTAATGTTTGAGAAAGGGTAAAGTAAAGATCATCTCTATAGACAAATTCGAGGGTGGGAAACAAGTACCAGATAGAAAAAGGAACAATCAGGAAACAAATACCAGGCGACATTCCCAATTTAAATCCCGCCTTGGAAATGTTTCTGGCAATAACAAACACAAATAATATCAGAGAAAAATATACCAGAGGAAGGTTAATGTTTGAGTAAGGGTAAAGTAAAGATCATCTCTATAGACAAATTCGAGGGTGGGAACCAAGTACCAGATAGAAAAAGGAACAATCAGGAAACAAATACCAGACGACATTCCCAATTTAAATCCCGCCTTGGAAATGTTTCTGGCAATAACAAACACAAATAATATCAGAGAAAAATATACCAGAGGAAGGGGGCCTAAAGGGGGTTAGGGGCAAAGTGGGGGCATACATTTCGTATTCCATTCCATTTCAAATGTGCTAGTGAAAGAGAAGGAGGTCTCAGCCAATAGGAGTGACACGAAATCCGAAATAGAAACGGCATGAGGAATTTTTTTGTGCGTCCAGGCCGGGATTTATGAGTTAGCCTTCAGGGGGCACAAAGTTAGCGATGAGAAGGCTTACGAAATTTTCAGATGACAAGAGGGATGGGGAAGTAGAGAGGGAAGAGGAAGAAGGAGAAGAAGAAGAAGCAGGAGCAACAGCAGCAGAAGATGAAACTGTTATGAAAGTAAATGGATATGAAACCCAGAACATACACAAGTTGAACTTTTAGAACGAGAACTCCTCAAGCATCAACTTCCACCGAATTCAACATTTTCTAACATGGAGCTTTTATGAAGGTGCTACACCGTTTTAAAATTGTTCAATATGTATATGCCTTCTGGACATACCTGAAATTTCTGAAATTTTGTGAGCCCTCCTTCTGAAAACTCGCCTGCCACTCACAATTCGAGCAATAACATTCACAGACCGAAAACATTTCTTTGCGTCGAATCCGGGTGCTTTTCTCCGAGTGTTTTATTTGCTCTCCTGTTCCCTTTTTTCTCCATTTCCATTCCACATTTACAATTTTATTCCATTTCCAACCTTTCCGAACCCCTTTTTCCCCTTCTCCCCTTGTCCCCAACACGGTTGCCTCTCTTGAATTGGGGGGTTCATTGTGAGAGTGGTGGTTTTTTTCGAATGTAATTCTCTTTCACTTGGTGTTTTATTCGTTTTTCCAATTCGTATGTATTTTCTTCTATTCACCTCGCACACTTGGCATGTATTCGCTCTGGCACAATCAAATACAGATGAAATTCCTACGAAAGAGAGTTCGTTTCAATTTTATCTCTTTCATTCCCCAATATTTCCTGTTGGGAAAGAAAATACGCCAATATGCTACCCGTTCTCATCTGTGAATGAGAACTTGGAATTATTTATTTTAGACATTTGAGGATTCGAGTCCATGAATACCAGGTATTGCAGCTCGTAGATAACTAGATACTTTCCTATGTACCTGCCTCCATAACTACCTATTACATAAATAAGACAAATGGGGAAATTTTAGGTAAAAGGTTTATATTTAGTGCCCCTTATCTGGATTGTTTGAAAGTATATTGTCACATTGTGAAAACTTGCTTATTTCGTTCCATCCGTCAAACGAAAAACAAGTAAAATAAAATATGAAAAATAAGTAAATAAATATACACTGTCTCAACTTTTTTTCAACAAACTTTTTTTTTTTGCATTTGTATCGAATCGGTAAAACTTCATACAACTCGACTCTCTCTCCTCTTTTTTCCTCTCTCCCATTTTTCCTCCCCTATACCCCCCTTGAAACTCGAGTATCGATCTCAGTTTTCCATTTTATTCCCCTCTTCAAGTTCTCTCCTCCACTTTCGAGTTTTTCTCTTCTTTTTTTTCCTCTCCAATTTGGGTTTTGGTTTTCCTTCGTTCTCTTTTTTACTCTCTCTTCCATATTATATTTAATTTCTTTTTATTTTCCTCTCCAATTTGGGTTTTGGTTTTCCTTCGTTCTCTTTTTTACTCTCTCTTCCATATTATATTTAATTTCTTTTTATTTAATTTTGTCGAGAGACACACACAATTTTTTGTGCTTCTGTGTAGCTATATTTTTTTCTACAATTTAGGTATATTTTCCATTCCTTTTTATTTCGCATTCTCTGCCTCTCCTCTACATTCTCTCCCTCTTACTCATATTTTATTTCCTCATGCCCTTTTCCATTTTTCCTCAAGTTGGGGAAAAATCTTTCCAATTTATTTTTTTATGGTTAGGGAGAAATGTGTGCGGGGTACCTACTTGTGTAGGGAATAGAAAAAGAAAATCAATCAGTACCAACTTTTTCTCTGAACAATTTTAATACCTGATAATGAAGAGTTTCTTTTTTACCACTTGTAAGACAATGACTGGCTTTCTCATATTGCTATCCTGTCCCATCGCTTTCGGGATGATAAAACCTTTAGCAAGTTACAGATCCCTTTATCAAACCTATTAAAAAAGTCACAGTGAACTTCGCCACTGACTTTGCTGTGCATTATTTTCAAGTGAAGAAGATTGAAAAGGTGTCGCTGGTGTAAAAAAAAGTTAAGGGTTTAAATTTAAATTAATCAAAACAAACTCAAAATGATAATAATATTTATGTAGGTACTCGTATATAAACGTACATATATTTTTTACAATTTTTTCTCAGAATACCGAAAGTAGCCCGTATTTCCTCATATCTAGGTATTTTTTCTTCTCTTCCCGGAACTTCCAAGACGTATGATGGTAGTTGGTTCTGTCTAGTTCTATTTTAAGCAGACCACATTTGAGAGATTCTAGAATATACCTAGGAAGGTAGTACCTACCTATGTAGGTACTCACTCATCATGTTGAAGAGGCGTCTACGCTTCTAGGTAAGTAGTTCATAAAAAAAAGACTGATGGGGGAACTCAGTAAAATTCTGGACATAGAAAAAGGTAAATTTGTCAGTGATGAAAACTCCAAACAAGACTCTAATCCGAATAAATTTTCCCAAGCTAAGGCAAAATCCTACCTTTTGTTTTCAAGTATTCTCCACACACATGAGGAGTGTGTGCAGTGGTGAAAAGTAAATATGACTTTTGGATTAAAAAAAGGGTTGAAAAGCCCTTAGCATTTGAATTTGAACGTGTTCAGGAATACATTAGGAAGCCCACTGGTCTCTTATCTTAACAGAGAACTCCTCACAGGACTGAAGCTCCGTTTCAAATGGGCCCCCATCTCCCTCCAATTATTTACTTATCAAATAAAACTGCCCTTCTCTCCTTCCTTTCTCTCCTACGATAAATATTTTCTTTCTGTGTATTCTCATTATCGGTACCTTCTGTGGTTTTTCAAAATTTCACCCTTTATACGAATACAAAACTTGAGAATGTGTGACACTGTGACATAGTTGATATGTCAATGGAAATAACAGTAATGTCTGAGTATCGTTCATGCCCACAGGGTCTTTTCCGTTTTTATTTTATTGTGGTTATTCTTGGTAAACATTGATTAATGTGTCAAGAATCTGTTTTAAGTGAATACCTAATAAGGATGATGAATTTTTTGTAGGTACTTAGCTCAATGTCCAGATTTTCAAGTGTTTTCAAACATCTTTATTTCTTTTTCTTCTTCTTTATATTCTTCTCCCTCTTCATCGTCGTCTTCTTCTTTCTCCTCCTTCCTAATGAGAGGAGAGTTTGAAAAATAACCCTCTATATCTAATGATCCTGGTATCCTGTGGGCTGAAGAGGAGGAAGAGACACATATCCATCTCCTATCCTTTCTCCGATCTCTCTCCATATTTTCTTTCTGTGTATTCTCATTCTCGGTACCTTCTGTGGTTTTTCAAAATTTCACCCTTTATACGAATACAAAACTTGAGAATGTGTGACACTGTGACATAGTTGATATGTCAATGGAAATAACAGTAATGTCTGAGTATCGTTCATGCCCACAGGGTCTTTTCCGTTTTTATTTTATTGTGGTTATTCTTGGTAAACATTGATTAACGTCGTCGTCTTCTTCTTTCTCCTCCTTCTCCTTCTTCCTAATGAGAGGAGAGTTTGAAAAATAACCCTCTATCTAATGATCCTGGTATCCTGTGGGCTGAAGAGGAGGAAGAGACACATATCCATCTCCTATCCTTTCTCCAATCTCTCTCCCATATTCTTTCTCCTCTTTGTCTCCTCTCTCTTCCTCGCTCAAAAAGGTGTAATAATGATGAAATGTGCTAAAGAGTTGAAAAAAAAGAGAGGATGATGAGCACCTATCTCTACATGCTATAATGCTATGTGCTGCTGTTACTGTGAGTGAAATGTTTTCTTTTTTTTTTATGATTTTTCATTTTCACAGCATTTTCCAGAAGGAAAAGTAATTTATCTTCGTAACTCTTCACCTTTCAGTTTTTTATTCATAATAATGATGAAATGTGCTAAAGAGTTGAAAAAAAGAGAGGATGATGAGCACCTATCTCTACATGCTATAATGCTATGTGCTGCTGTTACTGTGAGTGAAATGTTTTCTTTTTTTTAAATAATGATGAAATGTGCTAAAGAGTTAAAAAAAAAAGAGAGGATGATGAGCACCTATCTCTACATGCTATAATGCTATGTGCTGCTGTTACTGTGAGTGAAATGTTTTCTTTTTTTATGATTTTTCATTTTCACAGCATTTTCCAGAAGGAAAAGTAATTTATCTTCGTAACTCTTCACCTTTCAGTTTTTTATTCAAGAGGTGATGAAATGAGGATGCTGTTTTCCGTGTAAATAGATTCATTATAATGAAAAGTATTACAAGTAGGTACCTAGAAATGGGTATCCTATATCTGCACAAGAGAGGATAGGTATCTACCTACAGTCTTGTATCCTATAGCCCCTAAAGAGTGACCTCATTACCTTGTACCTACTTTTTCATGGAGAAGAAACTAGTGTCAACCTTTTGCTGAAACTCTATGAGAATTTGTCTCAAGTAGATGGACAAGATAAAAGTAGATAGGTAGTCTCCAAGAACTTGATTTTTTTCCCAATATTTTAACTACCTACCTAATGCTGCCATTAAGTAATCATTAAAACTTGAATTCTTATTTTTAAGTAGAGTTGAGTTTCCCAACATTTTAACTACCTACCTAATGCTGCCATTAAGTAATCATTAAAACTTGAATTCTTATTTTTAAGTAGAGTTGAGTTACGATTGAGTTTAATACTACTCTTATCTACCTTTTTCTAACCTCTCTACAGTAATTTTCCTCCTCCATACCACTGAGCTAGTTATAACATGGGATTTAACGTCACTTTTAACAACTCAGGTCTTCTCACAACGCGACGGGCAACTCACACCACTGATTTTTTTTCTCCAACGAAAAATTAACATTTAAATGAAAATGAATTTGAATAGTCGTGCAAAATGAATTCGGTTCTTTTGATCTTTTTGCTGAATTTCGAATTCAACAACTTACTCCTTTTTCCACCATTTTTGAATTCAAAGATAAACTTTTTTGTTAACTCTCACCTCTGATGCTTTTTCTGATGGAGTTTTTTTTTTACTTTATTACTGTACGATCGAAGTGCGGATTGTTTTCTCAGGACGTTATTGGTGTGTCAGCCCTCTATTAACGTATGGATAACGTTAACTACTCCCGCACACTCTTAGATTTTTATCTCGAGACCACGATCTAAAAAAAGTAGGGGGTGGTAGGTAACATTAAAATGTGAACATAAAAATGGCATATGCAAAACATGGGAATAAAAATATGAATGTTCAAGTATGGGGGACGCCTCTTCAGTTCTCTCTAGAAGTGGAATAATAATAATAAAATAAAAAATAAATAAATAATAATTTAAAACCGATGATTTATCTCCCGTAATATGCTTTTTTTCATTCTCCATTCTTCCTTTATTTTTTCACCCAAAGAAGAAAGGTAGTTTTTAATGGTAATCAAGTTTACAAGAAGAATCTTAGATCGATTTGTACCTTAACGTAGTATTTCACAGTTCCACAGTGATGCATGATTATAGTTGTGCACATTGCATATGTGAAAAGATTTCAGGCTGTTCTATGTTATGGAAACAAAGTTTTCAATCGATTTTGAAAAATTTCGAATGTAGGCACGGTACAGATACACATTTATGAGTAGCTAATCACTAATCACTACCTACCTAGGTACTTCGTCTTACCTTCCTACTTTTTTTTTTCATAAATTTATTTTAAAAGGGGCACGACTTCGATTGTCATTAGCCCCATTATGGAAACAAAGTTTTCAATCGATTTTTGAAAAAATTCAAATGTAGGCACGGTACAGATACACATTTATGAGTAGCTAATCACTAATCACTACCTACCTAGGTACTTCGTCTTACCTTCCTACCGAACCTACCCTACCAAAGTTTTGGTGAAGTACCGGAGTAGGTTTGGTTTTCCATTCCTAAATTATAAATTGAAAGTATGTACCAACTCACCTTGCTATAGCTAACTTTGAAATGGAGATCATTCTGTGTGAAGCTAAGAAGTCGGTATATATTTAGAGAGGTCATAAAAAAACGTATCACAACCTTTTTTTGACTCGAGCTAAAATCATTACTCTGTAATAAAAACACAATACCAGCCCACCATGTTCTGGGGATGTAAAAATCTATTTCATTGTTTTTACACCACAGGGCGGAAGCGGTGGAACATCGAATGGATTTTAAAATATTCCGAAAGCGTTGACATGACTCCGAGTCGAAAAATTTCTAATTAATCAAAGGTATGTACCAACTCACCTTGCTAGCTAACTTTGAAATCGAGATCATTCTGTGTGAAGCTAAGAAGTCGGTATATTTAGAGAGGTCATAAAAACAAGATCACGTATCACAACCTTTTTTTGACTCGAGCTAAAATCATTACTCTGTAATAAAAACACAATACCAGCCCATCATGTTCTGGGGATGTAAAAATCCATTTCATTGTTTTTACACCACAGGGCGGAAGCGGCGGAACATCGAATGGATTTTAAAATATTCCGAAAGCGTTGACATGACTCCGAGTCGAAAAATTTCTAATTAATCAAACGCGTGTCATATTTTATTATTCTGCGACAATTTTTTTTTCCATTCCATATTTCGAAAATGTAAACTCCCACTTTTCTCGTGCAAGGCTAATTTCACACGATGCCCTGTAATGGGGGTAACGTTTTGATTTTCAGATAATCTACGTGTCTGCCTATAGTAATTTTGTCCATATTTCATTTCGATATGTAGATAAATAACTAGGTAGTTATACTATTGTTTGATTAGTAGATTACTGAAATTTGATTGGTAGGTAGGGTAGACATTTGCATTACTAGGTATTTAGTGCACAAGGTATTTCCATTCCATATTTCGAAAATGTAAACTCCCACTTTTCTCGTGCAAGGCTAATTTCACACGATGCCCTGTAATGGGGTAACGTTTTGATTTTCAGATAATCTACGTGTCTGCCTATAATAATTTTGTCCATATTTCATTTCGATATGGAGATAAATAAATAGGTAGTTACTATTGCTTGATTAGTAGATTACTGAAATTTGATTGGTGGGTAGGGTAGACATTTGCATTACTAGGTATTTAGTGCAGAAGGTATTTTTTCCAATAAACAATAAGATTTTAGTACCACCCTATAGATTTTTTTCTCTCGATAAATATTTTTTACTTTTTTTTTTTTTTCTTCGATTAGGCGCTTTAACCACTTATGATAGTAAGGTCGTTCGCGCCGGTTCTCGGTTAGTTCATATTAGGTGGTAGATGTTCAGTTTTTGGAGGTAGGAGAATAGTGAATTGACACCTTCTTCGTCGTCGCCGAGTGAGGGAGGTGGTCGGAGGGAAGCACGAATGTGGCCGTGGCGGGGACAGGAAAGGAGATGACGGACGGATAGTGGGGCCCCGCATTGACAGATGGGAGGGTCGGACTTTGTGAATAGATGATTGTGAGTGAGGCGGGTGTGCCCTATTCTCATTCGGGTTAGGATGACTTCTTTGATTCTTCTATCTTGAGTGCTGGTGTTCCAATGTTTGATGTTAGGTCTAATCGATTTCAGTTTATTTGTGTTGGGCACATTGTTCCACTGAATTTGCCATTCAGAATTCATTATTGAAGCAATGATAGGCTTTAGGTCCTCAGGGGTGCATAACTTCATTGGAGCCAAAACGTTAGGGTTCTTTGCAGCATCGTCGACAATTTCATTGCCTCTAATGCCGCAATGAGACGGACACCACATAAAGGTCACTTTTTTATTACACAATTTTAGGTAACTCCAGGTTGAAAATACTTTGGTGACGAGGGGATTTGTAAATTTGACATTGGCTAGGGCAGCAATGGCACTTCGGGAATCTGAAACGATCAGGAACTGATCAGAAGGGCTTTCTAGGATGGCCTCCAGACATAGGAAAATGGCGATCAACTCGGCGGAGAATATGGAGTTGATGGGATTGAGTGAGGTTGACCGCACCATATCTCCTATGCTGAAGGCGCAACCAGTGGCGTCAGGAGATTTCGAGCCATCCGTATAGCAGATGGTGTGATTAGCATATTTGGTATTGATGACTTCGCTGAACTTCTGTTGGAATACTACTGGGGCAATATCAGATTTCTTTCCTTCACCTAGACATTGATCAACAGGAGGTGCGCAATTTGACCACGGGGGAACAAACCTCACGTAAGGGGCGACTTCGCTAGAATCTAGCACGTGGATGAAATTGGCGACCTCCCTGAATCGAACGTATAGAGGCTTCGGCTTATTGACTGTGATAGTGATACCAGACATATCTTGATGGAACAACACTTTTTGATATTTTTTACTTTAGAATCGCTTTCGGAGCAATGCCTATTCGGGAATGAAAAAAATTGTCCTCTAGTCGGATATTTAAGTGTTTTTCCCGAGTCTAGTGTAAACCCAGCTTTCTATCCGAACAACATTTTTGAGTATGAAAAAGGGAAAACAATATTTTAACCCCCTCCGACCCCTTTTCCAGTTTTCAAATTGAAAATTTTGAACAATAAAAAAATGCGTCAACCAAGCAAGGGTTTGAACTGCAGAGTCATGGTCCCAATGTGACTTTTGAATCTTCGCGTGGCATTTGATTGCTCTCATATTGTCAACAATTTGGTGAGAATGACGCTCACACATGAGTGAATTTTAACAGTAGGTGATTTGAAAGTTATGAGTATCTACCCATTAACATCAGGTCGGAGAGACGAGAAATCATAGAATATTTGACTGCTTTCAACTAATTACCTGCACAAAATCGAAATATTTTGCTGTACACACACAAAAATTCAATTTCAATATGGGTACCTATACCTACCCAATACTGATACCTATGTAGGGAATCATTTGGATGTCGAAGCAAAGGAGGTATTATTAAACCTTGGTGGAAAATTGAAAAAAATGTCTCCCATACCGAGGCCATTCTTTGTATAGGTACCTACCTACCTACTTATGTGTTAAAAAAGTATGTGAGCGGTAGGTACTACGTACTCACTTTCTTAGGCAAACTTTAATGTGCGTATTTGTATGCGAGTGGTACTGGAAAAATTACATTAAAAGAAAATATTTATGAACAAATGAAAATTTAATGTATAAATTACGTTATGAAAGCTTAAACTTAAGTAACAATATAGCGATCATGGAAGTAATATTTTATGCTTAGGAGAAAAAAATGTAAACCGCGAATGTAAATTAAAGAAAAAAAATAAAATCATTATGAAGAAAAAAACCCAAAATATATTACTTTAGTTACCCCTGCTATTAAAATCCACTTAAATTCAACCCCCAACAATGCTTTACTACTTACAAAACGGCCAAAAAAATAAGAAGTTGTGACACTGTGGTGGTGTAGGTACTTTCCTGTTTGTAAATTTATTATTTATTTATCCAATTTGGTATCTACATTTCGAATTTCAAAGTGGACTAAAACTGGTTTCTGACTACTTACAAAACGGCCGAAAAAATAAGAAGTTGTGACACTGTGGTGGTGTAGGTACTTTCCTGTTTGTAAATTCATTATTTATTTATCCAATTTGGTATCTACATTTCGAATTTCAAAGTGGACTAAAACCTGGTTTCTGAGCAAAGAAACGAGATTTTGTCATAATGTTCCACCCTCTGTGACAACACAAGTTTTGGATCCCTTACGTGCTCATCTGGACTTCTTCCAACGTACACAAGTATTCCTCGTAGGCGTAAAATATTCAATCCTTTATCTTAGGTTAGGTAAGTACCTACCTACCTACCTAGGTAAAATTGTTTCAGCAGTAGAAAAATCTTGGGTAAAACTATTTGACCAGTAGGTAGTAGGTACTTATTCCCTTCTGTGACAACACAAGTTTTGGATCCCTTACGTGCTCATCTGTACAAGTATTACTCGTAGGCGTAAAAATATTCAATCTTTTATCTTAGATTAGGTACCTACCTACCTACCTAGGTAAAATTGTTTCAGCAGTAGAAAAATCTTGGGTAAAACTATTTGACCAGTAGGTAGTAGGTACTTATTGGTTTCTGAGCAAAGAAACGAGATTTTGTCATAATTTTGTCCCCTCTGTGACAACACAAGTTTTGGATCCCTTACGTGCTCATCTGGACTTCTTCCAACGTACACAAGTATTACTCGTAGGCATAAAATATTCAATCCTTTATCTTAGGTTAGGTAAGTACCTACCTAGGTAAAATTGTTTCAGTAGTAGAAAAATCTTGGGTAAAACTATTTGACCAGTAGGTAGTAGGTACTTATAAGGAAGAGGTTAATGATTGGTACACATTAATGGTCATTATAATTGGTCCTGATGATCGGATTAAAATGTTCTGTTGAGTCCATTTGATTTTATTTTGTCTAATAACAGGGTAGCATCCTCTGCCTGGGTCCAAACTCCAACATCCGAACTATTTAAATTAAATAAAATAAACAGGGTGGGACTAGATGTAATGTCAAGAGACTCATAAGGTAAGATACTGATTTCCAAGCTTTTTTGCCCTTTTGCCTTTCGCACGCGGCTGTAAGAAATTCCTATTCTGTTCAGGTAAATATTTGATTCATTTTATTTTTCTTCGCAGCGATCAAAATCAAATCGTTTCATTCTTTCACATGAATCACAAGTTTAATGAATATCTATCATGGTTCACCCAGTAAGACTTGGTTCAATATTTTTCATAATCATATTAAAATAATATAAAGTAAGAAACAATCAATTTTTTCAAGTTGATCGATTTGATTATTTTTAATTTCCCAGAAGGTTTTATTTTCTAAAATAATATATACAATTTAAAAGTAAAAAAAATTAATACTTATTATTAAATTTTTCGAGAATAATAATAATTTGAAATAATTTACCCGGAGGCAATGGTTGGGTCATAAATAACCGAATGTAGTACGCTCGATTAATCCAATCAGTCTGTGTTATATTTATACATGTTTTCTGTTCTTTTGACTGATAGATGAATGATTGGATTCGATCTTGTTCTCTCGGATCAAGATTATTTGCTGGACTTTGAATTCTTATATCGGTTCAAGGCCAAAAGCTTCTGTAATTTTATTCATCTAGACATCTAGCTATATCATACCGATGTCTGTATGTCTGAACTCTCATAAGCGAAAACCTGAAAGAAATGCCGAGTGTTATGAAAACCAAACGTGTATTTTCCTTTCCAAATTTTCATGGTGATAGTAATGTAAAAAGGAAGATGACCTGGCATCACACCGTTTCCCACTATTACCACCTGAAAAATGCGAAAGAAAAACAGCTCAACAGTAGACCTTTGTGCTCTGACTATTTGTTTTTGAAGTAAATCCAAAATCCAATTAGGTATTGTCATATTCGTCAGTCCACAATCAATAACATCCGCATTATCTGCAAAACATACAACTCCGCCTTACTCTTCAGCGAGATAGAACAGTTTAGTACCCCGACATGCTACGGCACAGGTATATAATTACAGTAAAATGGTTCTGGTCATGATTTATGGGTTATGGGGCACTTGAGAATATTGTCCCAAGTACGAAATAGTTAGGTAGGTATTTCCTGAGATGAATAAGGTTGGGGAAGGAAGATGTCTCGAAAGTTAGACATCACAGTATGACGTTTTTATTTCCCCTGGATTTAATTACCTTGGGATGTTGGAAAAGTTTGTAACTAGATATAAATATTTCAAGGCAATTATTTCATTAACCATTAGCTGTGTATAAACTATATTGCACCAAGCCAAAGGCAGTTTCAATCATATTACTCAACAGCAGGACAAAGTAGGTAGCTTGGAAATCTCACAACTGATATACCATGGTGTCGGCCAAATTTTCAACAAAAGAGGTATTACATGCCTCTGTTGAAAAACTGAAAGTGAAACCCGCGCTCTCCTGCTTACCAGACGATCACTTGACCATAATGATGCGACTGGCAAGTTCCCAAATTTTCATCTTCTTGTACAGATTACTCTTTAAGTACATAGAAATACCCAATACCTACCAACATTGAAAATACCTACTGAAATATACGGATGTTTAAAAAAATGTATCTAATACGAGTTCTATGACCTACCCGATAATTTCAGAAAGAACTATGGCTATCTATCTTGCATATTGCACCAAGCCAAAGGCAGTTTCAATCATATTACTCAATAGCAGGACAAAGTAGCTTGGAAATCTCACAACTGATATACCATGGTGTTGGCCAAATTTTCAACAAAAGAGGTATTACATGCCTCTGTTGAAAAACTGAAAGTGGAACCCGCTACCTCCTGCTTACCAGACGATCACTTGACCATAATGATGCGACTGGCAAGTGGCAAGTTCCCAAATTTTCATCTTCTTGTACAGATACTCTTTAAGTACATAGAAATACCCAATACCTACCTACATGGAAAATATTGAAATATACGGATGTTTAAAAAAATGTATCTAATACGAGTTCTATGACCTACCCGATAATTTCAGAAAGAACTATGGCTATCTATCTATGGCTACCGATCTGGTTTGGTGCGACAGAGCTCTGAGGGCATTGGGTACATTCAAGATTCTTGTGAATATTTATATTTCTTACCAAAGCTGTAATTATTGTAGAACCCATGTTTGAATTAAAATCTTTCGAAGTAATTCGATTTTATTAGTTTAATCACTTGAGTACTTGGTATTATATTTTTTTATTATGAATACTTATAAGGTAGAATATTCAGGGTGATTCAGATTCAGATTCAAGCTGAAGCCTGAGCGTCTAATGCAATGTTGTGTAATCATTGCACCTCTAAGGTAGAATATTCAGGGTGATTCAGATTCAGATTCAAGCTGAAGCCTGAGCGTCTAATGCAATGTTGTGTAATCATTGCACCTCAGTTTTGTTCATCTACATAGGTTTATCTATTTTTTTTTTTTTCTTTTTAGTGACGGAGGCTCTACCCTTCTCTCGGTGATAAACTACCCACCTCTTCACATTAACCTCACCCAGCCTCAGCCCAGGATGGATGCTAGAGGTTCTGCAAAAATAAATGCATGAATTGCTTGATTGGCACCTAAACAAATGGATGTAGATTAAATTGTCTACATTTTACAGTACTAGAATATAATAATCTAATCATTTTCTTGACCTTCGGCTCACACCTAGATTCAATATCATTTATCAACACCCAATGATTCTGTTTCATCACCTAATACAAGTGAACAAGTTGGATTTTTTCGTTCAATTTTATTGATACACTTTGAGCAACCATGAATGATGTAGATCGATTTGACAAACCTATTTAGCTAAGTTTGGTTCGCTCTTATTTATACACCTACCTACCTAGATATGATTGGAAGGAAGTTAAGAGAAATATGATGGTTCTGAATCATAGTTATATCAGTACCTAGGTGGTATACCTACTAAATATACTAATGGTCTAACCTCTAACAGTCTAACATATCAGTAGGTACAATAAGTAGAAAAAAAAAAAAATCAGCTGTTTTGATAGAATTACATAGTTATTCATTGTAGAAGTTTTGTCACATCCACTGTTTGCCCTTGTAACATACTGGTGAAATCTGTTTCCAGCTTCTACTTTTTACCGTATTTCTGATACGTGCTTTTTGTGATTAATCTGGAGAGAGAGAGGGAATGAAGAGAGCAGAAGAAGAAGAAGAAGAAGAGAGAGAGGACGAGAGAAAAAAGAGAGCAAAAAGAGAGATAAAGGAAGGGAGAAAGAGGGGCAAAGTGAAATACAAAGATCTCTGAACCATACTAATGGTCTAACGGCTCTAACCTCTAACATATCAGTAGGTACAATAAGTAGAAAAAAATCAGCTTATTTGATAGAATTACATAGTGCATAGTTATTCATTGAAGAAGTTTTGTCACATCCACGGTTTGCCCTTGTAACATACTGGTGAAATCTGTTTTCGGCTTCTACTTTTTACCGTATTTCTGATACGTGCTTTTTGTGCTTAATCTGGAGAGAGAGAGAGAGGGAATGAAGAGAGCAGAAGAAGAAGAGAGAGAGCGAGAGAGAGGACGAGAGAAAAAAGAGAGATAAAGGAAGGGAGAAAGAGGGGCAAAGTGAAATACAAAGATCTCTAAACGCTGGTCTCAAAAAGGTTAGATAAATGTGTAATGTGATGCAATACATATTTCCACATTAGGATACCCTCAAGATGTCCAACTTGCAAAATGGGGGTGCACCCTACCCCTCCTTCCCCTATTAGGGTAAGTGTTAGTTTGACCGTGTCTAACTGTAAATGTGTAATGTGATGCAATACATATTTCCACATTAGGATGCCCTCAAGATGTCCAACTTGCAAAATCGGGGTGCACCCTACCCCTCCTTCCCCTATTAGGGTAAGTGTTAGTTTGACCGTGTCTAACTTTAGCCTGGGGATGTGTTTTCTTATTTATTTTCCCATTACTTATTATTCTTATTTTTTATTCTAAGTACATTAGGTTTAGATATGATTCCGTCTTCCTTCATGTGTACTTAGGGGATTTTTAGAACTTTCCACTTGGGAGAAAAATAGGTAGATTGAAGAACTTTCATTGCTAAGGTATGTATATTTGTGTATGAAGAAGGTATTTAAACACATAGAAAATGGAGAACATTTTAGCTCTATAGATCATTGAAATCTCGTATACATACGTCTGGTCTTCAAAATTCTCAGAACAAATGTAATGTAGGTAGGCAATTTGTCATTCAGCGATCAAAGTTGTTTCATTCTGGACCTTACCTGTTTCATTTCGTCTCTGAGCCACCCTGTCTGACTGCCCTGGCTGCATGATTTTATAAATATAAAATATTCCTAATCATTCTCTTCATATCCCGAAGACATGAAATACAATAAGATACAATGGAATAAAATGAAAAACTTTAAAGGCAAAATACAAAACAGCGCAGAGTTAGAATTCGTATAGGTATAGGTACCTGACTGCATTAATATCGTTTGCGCCATGTTTCTTTTTTCCTATTATAATACGAGTTGTTTCTTCATATCGCCATTTTTAATCTTGAATTCGTGTACAATTAAATAAATAATACCCAACTTGAATAAGATACAATGGAATAAAATGAAAAACTTTAAAGGCAAAATACAAAACAGCGCAGAGTTAGAATTCGTATAGGTATAGGTACCTGACTGCATTAATATCGTTTGCGCCATGTTTCTTTTTCCTATTATAATACGAGTTGTTTCTTCATATCGCCATTTTTAATCTTGAATTCGTGTACAATTAAATAAATAATACCCAACTTGTATAATAAGTACGTTTGGTCTGGCAGTGCACAGTATACTAGTGTTGCTTAAGAGAAGAAACTTTGACGTCTGAAATGTCTTTATTAATAAAAGGCAGATTAGAATTTTCAGAACCGACTGGCAGTTGACAAACCAGAATGATCTCGCATTAATGGTCATTATAATTGGTCCTGATGATCGGATTAAAATGTTCTGTTGAGTCCATTTGATTTTATTTTGTCTAATAACAGGGTAATAAAATAATTATTGGATGCTTGATATAATCGGCTAGTTGTTGTGTTTAATACATGTAGGGATAGTCAGCTCTTGAGTGGAAGGAATTTGGTCACATCCACTAATGGAACCATTGGATAAGGTTAGTGCCTTGCGGCTTCTCTACCATCCAACCTTCGCCTTCTGCTTAGCGTTAATAAATTTCAAAAGATCTTACTACCCAACTTGTATAATAAGTACGTTTGGTCTGGCAGTGCACAGTATACTAGCGTTGCTTAAGAGAAGAAACTTTGACGTCTGAAATGTCTTTATTAATAAAAGGCAGATTAGAATTTTCAGAACCGACTGGCAGTTGACAAACCAGAATGATCTCATTCAATGACAGATAGTAAAATTGGATACTTTATTTATAATCTGCTAGTTGTTGTGTTGAATATATGTAGGTATAGTCAGCTTTTGAGTGGAAGGAATTTGGTCACATCCACTAATGGAACCCACCATTGGATGAGGTTAGTGCCTTGCGGCTTCTCTACCATCCAACCTTCGCCTTCTGCTTAGCGTTAATAAATTTCAAAAGGTCTTACACAGAATTGGTAGTGTTCGTTCTCGGAACCCTCACACCTTCGTCTCTCTATCATTCGACTGTAAACTTGGAAAGATGCATTGTATTATACTCATCGCCATCATCTAACTCAAGAAGAAAATATCAATGAACTTTTTTCTCAAGGTTATTTATGAATAATTATGATAATAATAAATATGATAAATAATAATAATTATATATCCAAGCGGAATCAAAGAACTGGTTGTGGTGTTGAGCTCAAAACCAAAATGATTAGACTGAAAGTTATTATGATTCGTATTTTACACTGTTGCAGTGTTGCATAGGTAGGCACTTTCAGAAAATCGTATGCAGTGATGACTTGGGTTCGAGTAAAGTTAAATTTTATGTAGTTACCTACTATCTATATACATCTATAGGTATTCTAGGATCTAGGTAATCTACTCGTTGCAGTCAGAAATTAATTAGTATATTGTACATTGTATGACTATCTATACATCTATAGGTATTCTAGGTATCTAGGTAATCTACTCGTTGCAGTCAGAAATTAATTAGTATATTGCACATTGTATGTAACGTGTTGAATAATACATAAATACCTACCTACAATAAGTTAGATTTGAAAATGTGAACTCATCAAGACCCGACATTGTTGCATTTGAGTTGCTGAAAGAATCATGTAAGTTCCAAGTTTGAACTTGATGATTTTTCTTTTAGTTTATGAAGTTTGTATGTAATTCTGTCCCTTTGTACCTTGGTTGATTTTTAGTACCTACAATAAGTTACATTTGAATTTGTGAACTCATCAAGACCCAACATTGTTGCATTTGAGTTGCTGAACGAACCATGTATTGTAAGTTCCAAGTTTGAACTTGATGATTTTTCTTTTAGTTTATGAAGTTTGTATGTAATTCGTTACCTACTACATCTATAGGTATTCTAGGATCTAGGTAATCTACTCGTTGCAGTCAGAAATTAATTAGTATATTGTACATTGTATGTAACGTGTTGAATAATACATAAGTACCTACAATAAGTTACATTTGAATTTGTGAACTCATCAAGAACCGACATTGTTGCTTTTGAGTTGCTGAACGAACCATGTATTGTAAGTTCCAAGTTTGAACTTGATGATTTTTCTTTTAGTTTATGAAGTTTGTATGTAATTCTGTCCCTTTGTACCTTGGTTGATTTTAAATTTATTTTGCAAAAAGATTAGCCAATCAAACTGCCTAATTCAATCGAACGACAGTTCATTTCAAAGTGTGGATCAGAGAAAAATCGAATACGCCTTCAAAATTTTTAAAAACTTTTTTAATTTGATTTAATTATTTTCCAAGGGTCCTTGTGTTTCGTTCTGGTCAACGGAATGTGTGACCTAATAAAACGCATGGTGAATAGAAAGTAAGGAAATACAGAGGAAAACCAAAGAGAAAGAACGCAATTTGTTATCTCATCACAACATTGTATACGTTCATTTTCCATACGATAACATACTGAAGAACGAGAAAAATATTTTCCATGGAAAAAAAATACGAGATCTAAAAATGTTTGGAAGGAAAATGAAATAAAAAGGTCAAGTAGAAAATATTTTCTCCCCAAAGTCAAAAAAATTATTGAAATGAAAAAATTACAACCCTGCGGACATGAGGGAAATATTTTGTCAATAATGATGAACATTCTTTGCAACATTTTTTTTTTTTTTATCCATACAAAAGGGCAGAATATGCTATACGTATACATGAACATTGAAGATAATATTATTTCAACATTCTGGGATGTAACTTACCTTTGTTGTGTACAAAAGTGTTACATACTCAGGAATATACATAGGTATATTGAGATTTTGTTGCAAAGAGCACAGATTGTTAAAAATGTTTTGCCACGAAGATCTAGCCAATGCTCGTTGGTGCTGAAAATTTGCTTTGTCAAAAAATGCTGGAATTACGGACCAGCTAAGAAAGAAGACAATCAATATAAAGAATGAAGAAATAGATCTAACTTGGAAACATATGTACATAGCTAATAGAGATGTCATAATTCTAATTTTTGCTAACGTTGGTTTTGTACAAAAGCAAACAGATTAACAAAGGAATTGAAGATATAGAGACCAACTTAAGTAGATCTGATAACCAACAATAATTATGTAAGTACAAAAAATCCATAAATCACTCGAGGAATGAAGAAATAGATCAAAGTTGGAAATATATGAGTGTGTAGCTAATATGAATGTCAAGGTCATAATGCTAATGTTTCCAAACGTTGGATTTGTACAAAAGCAAACAGATTAAGAAAGGAATTGAAGATATAGAGACCAACTTAAGTAGATCTGATAACCAACAATAATTATGTAAGTACAAAAAATCCATAAATCACTCGAAACTTTAACGAAAATAAAGAGTCAAACGAGAATAGGGTTCTGTAGTTTTGAGAGGACAACCTGGTACCCTGAGGGGTTAGCAATTATTTTGGGTCTAAAATGGGCTATTATCTTTCTAAAGGTATATTATTTTATGAAATTATATATAATTTTTATAAGTGAGAACCTGGTGTTTTTTATACGATTGAATCGTACCTAATTTAAACTTAACACACCAGACCCAGGTTCACTTTTGAAACTCTTTTGCTTCTTCGTTCATGAAACTTAGCAAAAAAAAAAAATCGTTCCTGATTTATTGGTACCTACCTAACATAATTACCTATGGTACCTACTAGGTACAATAATACCGACACTCTTTTAGCAAAACTGAAATTTCTTGTCAATTTTGAGTTCAGAAATTCATAAGCCTCCTGTTCCTAAAAACAGGCTTGATCTACATATTTCAATCTGAGAGAAAAAAAAAGCAAAATTAATTAAAACTCTTTTTTTTATCGGGCAGTCTTTTCCAAAGTCAATTAATGAAAAAATACCTAGATACGACTTTCCTCGGGATCTTTCTAGGTAGTCAAATCCATTAAACCCTTTTTCATAACCTATTTTATGTTGGCCCGCAAAACTTGAAATTGGTTTCCTTTTAAAATGGTTTAAAGATTCTTTAATATTGCCCATGTTGTGCATCTTGGGTAAAATAAATTAATATCTAATAATCTAATTGATGGAATTACCTACAGGTAATTTTGATTCGATTTATTGCTAATTTAAGGATCTTCCTTTTAAAATCCCCTTCTTAAAAAATGTACCTACTATACCTGCATACATGTATCTTCAAAATCAATAAAATTATACAATACCTGAGTAGTAAGCAGACATTTAGAAAGTTAATTCAAAAAGCTTGCTTACTATCAGGTGTGTGTCCAGAATTAGCTAATACGGATTTAAATCAACTGATGAGCATTATTTCAGTAATTTTGGCATCTCCACTAATAATTGGTGGAGACGCCTCTTCACCAATAGTATTACCATGTTCTTTGTACAACTCAATTAGCTAATACGGATTTAAATCAACTGAGCATTATTTCAGTAATTTTGGCATCTCCACTAATAATTGGTGGAGACGCCTCTTCACCAATAGTATTACCATGTTCTTTGTACAAAATATTGAACTTTTTGCAAAATATTTGACGCACTTTATTGGAAAGAAAACTAATAAAACTCATCAGTACTCTTACACCAAAGCTCCGGCTTATCATATCCCAAATCTTCGGGTGTCTCAATACCCAACTCAGTCAGAGTGGGTCGAATCTCACCCAAAATGTACGGCCAGATGACTTTTTTCTTCTTTCCGCATTTCTCCTGAACCATTTCCAGTAGTCGTATGGTCAGCGCATAGTCGTTTAGCCTGCGTGCTGCTTTCAGAGCTGCTATGATGATAACAGGATCAGGTACGCCGTCATCTTGAGCCAAGTCGTTCATAGCTTTGCGGATTTCCCAGTGATCAATACATTCCCGGTTCAAGTAGTTCTTGTACCTGAAGAAGAATGAGAATCGGGTCTCACTAACGAACGAAACGAAAAACCAGCCTTACTCCATACACAAAAAGCTCATTCTGAGACTTGGGTGTAAGGGCAGATGCCCCAAAGGATGGGTTAAGCTTCTACAAATCTACGAACGAAACAGTTGTCAGAAAATTTCCGGCAGAGTTGGAAAAAAACTTACCGATTGATTAAATCCTCTTCAGACTCATCGTGATGAGAATTCAAAACGGTGCTCACACAAAACGGTCTTCTTTGAAACACTTTGTTGGTTTCAATGGAGAAGATCAACTTTCGTACAGTATTCAAAATGGATCGGAACATTTTCTCGCGGAAAGTTGCGAAATTAGCGAAAAAATCTTGTATATCGCGTTTGATTTCTAAAGTCTGAAGCCGTCTGAAACTCTGAACTGAAAGCGAATAATTCTAGAATGTGTTGATGGCCAATACTTGCAGCAATTTTACTTAGGTTTTCCTTCTCCTCTTCAGTAAGGGGATATGAATATATCTACATACATTTTATTATTACATATTAATGTCTATGGTTCGCTAGTAATGTTTGGTTGCTAATACTTTCAGGAGTGTTCTCTTGGATTTCAGGAGCCCACAGATATTATAGCAAGAAGTAGCTCTAATAGACCTGCGCTGCGAAAAGGTGGTATATGGTACTCATCTTTGTGTTATTGAACAAAAAAATCAGCCCCTATATTTCCAGATTTTGGTGCACCTATCTATCAATTTATTTTATAATTATTTTTTTTTGGTAACTATTCCATTTAGGTAGTTACATCAGTTACTTAAAATAGGTAGCTATGAAATAGCACATCAACCTTACCGAGTTACTCCTGCATTTCTCTTTTCCTCCCATTTTCATTTTCAAACTGAAGAAGGCGTCCATCTTAAGGGCATAAACTTTAAAATCAAATTTATGCAAATGAGCATTCAGCTTTGAAAACAAACACTTGTTCTTTATGTTTATGTTGGCTGTTTTGGTCGTTTGCCGTGTTCACCTACAGGTCATAGTCACTTTAGATTTTCCCTCTACTTCGTATCCCCTCCACAACATAGTTTCCCCTCACCTACATCCTATCCCTTCCCCTACATATTGTTAGTTTGTGTTTTCTTTTTACATTTCCTTCAAGAAAATTTCCAAATCTCGTCACGCAGAAATGTACAGTTTTATGCAAATATTTGATCTTGGTGGGGGTTTAATATTCGAAATGATTTTAATAGGCAACAAAATATTCGGACGTGTTTAGAGAATGACAATTTTCAATTCATTCCAAGGTGGAAATTGTAAAACAGATCTCTATAGTATGTACAATATTTTGATGATAATGACGATGACATTGATGACAAAATACGCAGGTACGAAAGTCCATGGAATATTGGGTGATACTCGGTGATAGAGGGATAGTTTTCAACAATATTTATCCACTTGGCTTCTTAAGGAAGTTCTTAGAAACTGTACTTACTTGTGGGCAGACAGGTAGGTAACATACATATAAAATGTCTACCAAATCTCTTTCCCATTCCCATCGTACAATAATAATTTCAAATGGGTTTTCTCTATCATCTCCACTTGGCTACTTACAATACGTACGTGACTACATGGAGTTGCCTCTAATGTTTCTCGTGTAGAGTTTTTCTATCTGTGGCTATGTTAATTATTATGAGTACTAGGAGGCGGAATAACTTGCCATAAGGAGTGGCTTCGAGTGTAGAATTAAAATATTCAAATGGATTGAAATGGTTTTTTTCTTCTTCTTGTTTTTCTCCTTTTATAATTGGACTCTTAATCTTCGAGAGACTCCATGTTGAATTGAATTCTTTATAATATTATTGACTCCTGGCGTGTAGTTGCTGAGAGTACATTTGTGTGAGTCAAGTTTAATGTACAGGCTAAGTCCAAAGTTGTGCTTCGGAGACGGTTGGTTGGTACTTTCCCTCATCACGGATGACAATGGGTTGAATCTTATCGGTGGAATACTGGTGAGCGGTGAGAAAACTTACCCAGAAGAAATGATAGGACGACCAGCTGTTTTATCCAAGCCATTTATCTACTTACCTAAAAGAGTGAAGGCCATTTATCCACTTACCTAGGTACATAGACATAAAAAAATATGTACAAAATCATTAATATTTTTTTCATTATTAGTGGAGATGTCACTTTTACCATATGAATAGATATTATTTCTTTGCTAGTGGAGATGACACCTTTTCCATCAAAGAGATTCAGACAAACCGTAGCGTAGGTACGGCTAAGTTGTTTTCTTGTTAGTGGAGATGTTTCTTCACCCTTTTTGGAGCTATTTTAGCCAAATGTTCAATTGTCGTTACAAAGCTGAGTGCACCTCTAACATTCAGTATGGCGTTATTGACTATGCTGCTTTTTATTCATTTACTTTTCCTCCTTCAACTAAGATTAGTAAATAATATATATGTTAAAAAGGTTCTACGTGTTAGCTTAAAAAAAGAAGAAGAAGAAGAAGAAGAAGAAGAAGAAGAAGAAAAAAACTTCTCCCCTTGGTCTCTTTTGCTGCCTTATTCTAAGAAATGCTTCAATATTCAAAAGCCAAACATAAAACTCCTCTTACACAAAGCGAGGAAGTAAAAATGAGGATCTAGAAAAGTGTACTTTAAGAAACCTTATATCAGAAACATGGTTTTTAACCCCAACTATTTTCGCCGAAAAAGTTTGCAGCGTTGACTCTAAGAAAGTTGGATAAAGCCTTTAGGTCAACTTATGTCAATTTGACGGTAACAAGATCGCATAGAAGTTTAAGCTCATTAGATGTATGACTAAGTTGACTCTAAGAAAGTTAGATAAAGCCTTTAGGTCAACTTATGTCAATTTGACGGTAACAAGATCGCATAGAAGTTTAAGCTCATTAGATGTATGACTAGCTGGAAGTTAGAAGAAAGACATACAAGAAATAGAGAACGTGGGTGGGTTTCTGGTAAACTGGGGTGAAATTTTCAAAAGCTTCAGGAAAAGCAGGAGGTTTCCTTTTAGTTAGGTATCTTGTAAGATTGTTCTTCTTATTCTTGACTGACCAGCAGCTAAAAACTTGGCCATTATGAATTACTTATAATTTCATAGTTTCCCCAGGAAAATACGAAGGAAAAACCCTAATGGGAAGGGATGTCCGTTTCCGTCATGGTTGTCCAGAGTTGGAAAGTTTTCCAAAAAGTTTGAAAAGAAAACTGCTGATTGCTGCAACGTGGCTTTGTAGCCACGGGTGTTGAGATTAATTTGAAACGATAACTGATTTTATACATAAAGTATGCTCCAAATTATGAGCTATAAGTACTAAATTAAATGCCCACATTTGAGGGCTCCTAAGTGTCCCTGGGGGAAAAAAATTGATGGTGAAATAAATAGAATATTATCATTTTTAATATGAATACAAGAATTATTTTTATTATTAAATAATTAATTATTTATGTAATATTTTTTATTGAAAGTAAAAATCAATTTTTTTATACGAACATATGGAGAAATTGAATAAACCAATAATAAATTACAATTATTTAAATAAAAATTTGTCTACCTACACAATTTAAATTATAATTTTCACACTTGGAACTTATTAACAAAAGGAAAGAAAACGTTCTACAAAAATTCAAGGTTGGAAAAGTTTATGAATTGAAAAGCAAATACCTACATTAATTTGTATGAAGGTACCTAGTAGATAGGTAGGTATGTCAATATTTTCACACAAAAAGAGTTTCTGGTCCTTCGGGCCGTATTTCACTATTGATAGATACTTCTTATATCTTCGTTTTAGCTTTTAGCAAAGAAGCTAAATTGACTATGAAGAATATTTTTAAATCAATCGGTGGGTTGATATTATGTCACTTACGAAAAAGGAATTATTTGCTAAACAACATTTTTACAATTTATTTTTCTTTTAGTGCTCAGTAAATAACATCACAAGTTTATAAACAAAACAATATAGACAAAGAAGAAAAGAGAAGAAAATGAAGGGCTCTCCAAATCAATCTATCATGTTTTGTGCACTAAGACGTTGAAACAAAATTTCAGTGTCATTGGTTTGGTTTGGCCCTTTAAAGTTATGAGATCCTTATAAATATCTACATGATTTCAATATCCTAATACATGAACTATGTACATTATTTTTTCTCTGCATGATATTGTACCTATCCATTTATCTGATAGGTTGCAACAACTACTTCAATGATATATTTATGAATTTGGCTATACAAATAGCAAACTACAAAATTATGATAAATTTTACAATGAACATGGAAAAGCCAATATTAATGAGAGACCTTCGACATTTAAAAAGTATCACCAGTTGTATGTTTGAAAGCCCGAAATATCGTGGGAAATTAGACGTACAACATTAGGGACATTTGTAAAGAAGTGCGATTGGTAGTATTTCGGCAGTCAAGCTTTTGTCAAGCTATTTCAATATCCTAATACATGAACTATGTACATTATTTTTTCTCTGAATATTGTACCTATCCATTTATCTGATAGGTTGCAACTACTACTTCAATGATATATTCATGAATTTGGCTATACAAAGAGCAAACTACAAAATTATGATAAATTTTACAATGAACATGGAAAAGTCAATAATAATGAGAGACCTTCGACATTTAAATATCACCAGTTGTATGTTTGAAAGCCCGAGATATCGTGGGAAATTAGACGTACAACATTAGGGACATTTGTAAAGAAGTGCGATTGGTAGTATTTCGGCAGTCAAGCTTTTGTCAAGCACCAGCAGTTCTTTATTAATACTTGAGGGCTAGACTTCAACAATGTCCGGCAGTTTTCTCCATTTAATCTGGGCAACAAAATTACATATGTATATGAATAAGTTATTTACACGACGACAGTATGAATACAAATAAAATAACACTAGAAACCTAATATTTGAAAACAGTCACTTTATAATATAGGTTCAATGAGAGTAAACTTTTGTACAGTGTAGGTATGAAAACGGAAAAGGTAAGTAGGTGTAATATTAGGTAAAATAAGAAAGTACATTTCAACACTACAGATGTTTACAATTTAATTTGGAATGGAATGATTATTATCAAGTAGTATTCGTATTTATCAGAAGACATAGTTCCCTATTCACCATACTGGATAATGGATAATGATCCCAAAATTTAATCAAATAAATTTGTCAATCGCCTAGTTATAATAATGTAGACCGAGTATTTAAATTATGGTTTTATTATTCAAAAATAAATATCAATAAATTTAATAATATAATAAATGGATAAAAGAGTGAATAGAGTGATTTTGAGCAAACTCATGTTATTTATAAACTCAAAAACATCTATGAATCAATTTATTGCAAACGATAAAGTTTGATAGGTTCCTATGTTGTATGACATACAATGTAATTGGGAAGAAACTATTCCAATTTTTAAGATTTACTGCTCAATTAAAATAAATTTATCTACGAATCAATGTAATTTACATAGAAATCTTTCATTTAGGTACATAAAATATTACACAAATGTATCTACACACGAACAACTTTTAATCCAAGTACAAAATGTACTTACATGAACGGGCTAGGGAACTGGACAGTTGATTACTGCATACAATTTAGATTATTATTTATTATACACGTTTTAGTGGTTTACTTAAACATGTACGTAATATTCCTACAATTTAGGTCAACTACACTTTCAAGGGGTGAGACCATTTTAAATTACATTTTTTTTTTTGTTAATATAAATACATCTCTCAATTTTCTCGCATATAGAGGTAAATTTACCCTGATACTGCACCAGAGTGCACCAACTAATTTGAAAGTGACGAAAGTGAAATATAAAAAGGCCTGATATTTTCAAAGGTGATCCAGTACATATTCTCTGAGTCTCTTGAGACTACCCCAATTGGTAGTCTCAACTCAACAGCGGGAATGACTTGTCTCGAGTTATACCATCGGTGACACTTGTATCATTGACTTAACGTACTAGGGAAAATGACTTTTAGGTGGCAGTGCTGAAGAGGACCGAGTTCTTGTAATAACCATTGCCAGGCCTTGGTGGTTCTGAAACAGAAGAAGCAGAAATATTTTTCATGAGACAAAAGAAATAAATTTTCTAACTCGATACATTCTCGATTACGTTGATAATCAACTCAATGGACTATACTTCTTTTCAGCCTGAATCGGTTATTATTTTCTAGACATCCCCGAAGAAAAAATGTCTAAAAAAACCGGCTAGGTATCTCAAAATTCCAGCTTGTCTTTTGGTGGTCCCATTTATTCCGAAAATTTGGAAATAAAGGAAGAACACTTTTCCATACAGTACCTATTAGGAGAAAAAATGATAATTAGGGCATAATGAAAAGGACTAACCTTACCATTGGATTCAAAAATATAAGTATCTAACTTGTACCTTTAACGAGTACCTACCTAGATAACAATGTAATGTTTTGGTTTAAGAGCTATGGGTATACTTTGGCATTGTTTTCCAAACGATGTTCACGATTAAACATTTATTCCAGCTTGTCTTTTGGTGGTCCCATTTATTCCGAAAATTTGGAAAAAAAAGGAAGAACACTTTTTCATACAGTACCTACTAGGAGAAAAAATGATAATTAGGGCATAATGAAAAGGACTAACCTTACCATTGGATTCAAAAATATAAGTATCTAACTTGTACCTTTACATTCAGTATCATATTCATAACTTTATGATTTAAAGCCAAACTAACATACATAGGTACTTACTTATTTTACTCTCCGTGTCCGTGAGATAGACATGGTACCTATCTCATGGTGTTGGAAGGATTGGGGTTTAAAACCTCCTTGTATGTTACAACATATCTACTGACTATGGTCCTATATTGTATAGGTACCTGCCTAATATTAAAGATACAGCAAAACTAACCTACGTTGGGGTGCAATAGTCCTATAACAAACTGGACTCCACACACAGGAATTTCGTCAGAAAAGACCCCCATTTCAATGTAATGTAATGTAACCTATGTTCATACACCAAAGAAAAGAAACATCCTCAAGGCTAGGATCACAACTTCTGGACCGGCGTGTACTTCGATTGGAAAGATAAAGAGTTCTGTGCCCTTGAAATTATGAACCGACAACCCAACCACTTCCACCTGATAGTTGATGGAAGTCTCTGACTGTTTTGTTATTGAAAAAGTGTAATGACTTGTAATGAACATCAGGGTATAGCCGTATAGCCCACGTATGGATATACGGTGCAGGCAAGTTGAACATAGCATGGTGGTTTAGGCTGGAAAATATAGCGAGATCTACATAATGCTACGTATTATTTGGTGTCAATTATAATAATTACCTATGCTGTACACTTGTGAATTTTACTTAGAAAGGTTGATGTTTTTGTTTTGTTTTATTATTATTTTTTTTTCATTAAGAATTTTTATTGTTTGGATTTTTTATTTCCTTCGATTTCAAATTTCAAGACTTGCGTCATTGTCAGTTCAAAACCTGTCTTGTCAGCTTTGGCGCACTAATTCCTTTGAAATATGCATTTATGATCCCATCTATGTAATGTAAAGTACCTACCTATCTAAATAACAGGACATAGCCACATACGTATAGGACAATGATCTTTTACAGGATCAGGGTTAGTACCTACTCATTTGTGTTGAGTTTTCCTTCTCTTGTAATCTTTATAATAGGTAGGTATCGTAGAACGATTTCCAAAAAATTGTAACTAGATAGAGTTGATAGCAATCTCGTCTTGTAAAAAAGAAAAAAACTGGACCTAAATAATAAACAACGGACTAGTTTCTAAAGTTCTATCCACCTATCAGCATTTTATTAGTTCTATGAAGTGATTTTATTAATTGCAAATCCGACTTGTTAAGTTGTTAGTTTCAAAGTGGACTTGCTAACTACTACAAACTACTGGAAGCTAGGACTCACCTAATGTTTTAATGCGTCTTCTAGGTCTGAGCCTATGTTAAGCTCCAGCGTACATGTTCTCGTTAGCATATTTCAACCCACGTATGGATATACCTACCGTGCAGGCAAGTTGAACATAGCATGGTGGTTTAGGCTGGAAAATATAGCGAGATCTAGGTACATAATCCTACGTATTATTTGGTGTCAATTATAATAATTACCTATGCTGTACACCTATGAATTTTACTTAAAAAGGTTGATGTTTTTGTTTTGTTTTATTTTTTTTTTCATTAAGAATTTTTATTGCTTGGATTTTTTATTTCCTTCGATTTTAAATTTCAAGACTTGCGTCATTGTCAGTTCAAAACCTGTCTTGTCAGCTTTGGCACACTACGGTCCTCCTTGTCAGCTTTGGCGTCCTAATTCCTTTGAAATATGCGTTTATGATCCCATCTATGTAATGTAAAGTACCTACCTATCTAAATAACAGGACATAGCCACATACGTAGGTATAGGACAATGATCTTTTACAGGATCAGGGTTAGTACTCATTTGTGTTGAGTTTTCCTTCTCTTGTAATCTTTATAATAGGTAGGCATCGTAGAACGATTTCCAAAAAATTGTAACTAGATAGAGTTGATAGCAATCTCGTCTTGTAAAAAAGATAATTAGACCTAATTTTCCGAGTAAACAAACATCAAACTTTCTTGACTTGGCGGGGCGGAGCGCTACCGCGCTCCTTAATAATCAATGTAATTCCCAACGTAAAGCTTGAATCTCAAACCTCAATAATATTATAAGGTACAAGTACCTTACCATTTGATTGATACCTTATCAATGATTTTAATGCTGGACTGTAACCCAACAATAAGTAGGAAGGAAACGTACACAATGGCAGTACGTCTCAAGGATGGAAAGGGTTGGGTCGGGGCATGTAAAACCAGTAGCTTACCCGTTCGTAGAGTTTAGAACAATAGGGATCGAACATAGGGTCTTCGGATTCCGGGGTAAATGACTTCTAATGCACACAGAACCATGCACCTATAAGTAGGAGTAGATGGAGTGAGAAAAAAGTTAACCTATTATAAAATAAATAGACTCCATGAACAAGTATTGGATCTCGATGAGCTTTACTTGTGGTCATGTGTGTATGGACATGCAAACAAGGCAATAAATGTTCTCGAGATGTTATGCCAATATTGCCAAAGAACATGTAAACAAGTACCTGTGCATGTTGAAGGAAGTTTCAAATGAATTGAACATTGTAAACTCCGATGAAGGTTTTTCCTATTGAGTGATTTGGGGAATTGACATAACCATCAGAAAATACAGTGTACCTACTTATCAAACGTACGTAAAGGAAGAAAAGTATTTCATCAAAAGTTTTACACGATTCAAAAGTGACTCAATTATAGATTTATAGAGGTTTAACATTAGACTCAAATTGGCAGTTAAGGGTGCAAGCAATATTGATCACAGCATGGTATAAGTCTCAACAAAACAAATCATATGCCTGCTAATCTCTCCTTCCAGCTTTATTATGACTGTTTTACGTGGCACACTTAGAAATGCATTGGAAGAAATCCAAACAAAAAAATGGGATTTAAGTATAATGTTGTAGGAATAATAAGTCACTGAAATATGTTAAGAGGGTAATGACCGTAGTGCAAAACGCCAATATACATAATGAGAAGATTACTTGGAGTTTTTATTCTAGGACTCTACTCAATTGATTTGAATCTAAACCAAATCGTCTCGGTCTTATTCGATCCTAATCCCTATACATTCCAATATCTATGGCACACAAATCCGGGCTTTTGGTTAAGGGCCAAAGAAAATTTAGGGAATTCATAGGTTCATCTTTTGGTAATTTTGTGTAATATGTGAGAATTAATTTCAATTCTTGTCAGGTGATACATACGTAGATCACAACTTTTCCCCTAAAACAAATATGTGGACTCCAGCCCAAAAGTTATTGTCAGTTAGACCTCCATTAATTTCCTTTTGGTGTTCCAGAATTTAAACCAACATAAGACTTTCTTGGCTCTCAATTTCGTCCAGGCTAAGTTTTAGACCCTGCAAGTATAACACATAAAATGTATTTTAATGTAGTATTGGATGACGTTTTGTTTTTATATTGGGATCATAAATTATATTCCGAGTCATTTTAAGAACTTTGTCTCAGACTTACTGAAATACTCTTGTAAAACATGTATGCAACTTTATTGCTTTGTGTAAACTTGGCATCATTCTTTACAGCGATGCCAAGATCCTCTTCAAGTCACATTCTTTTTATGAAATCACTGGAAGCTATAGTAAAACGGGCGATCCACTAGGGAAAGAACTGTCAGATTTGTATAGACAATTCTTCTCATAATGCTCCAAAACATCACAAAGGGGTCGAAAATTAATTAGTATTTAATTTAATAAGTAATAAGCATAACATACTCTCTTGTAAGTATGTAGATGTACTCATAATTAGATCGGGGAATGTTTTTCGTTCCCTAGTCTCATTCATCAAACTTCTCTGTTTTGTCTGCCATACCAAGCACTTTTTTCATCAAACTTTGTAATGTCAAGACAACATCCACAAGTTCCAAACTTACTACTAGTTTCCGCTCACCTTTTGTCTCTATGCTACCCTAAAATTTATTATTTTAATTTGGGTAGGTACTTATTCTGTATACATATTTTGTTTCTTCAACCATATGGAACCTTGAAACATTAAGGGAGGGAATCAATGAACAAGGATGTCTTCGGTATAAATCATCCTCTAAACAGTCGTCTCAGAAAATCTGGTCCCAAAGAAGAATAGAACGGGATGTGAGACATGTCACAGGGTTCATGTGGCATTTAAATGGGGCTGCACAAATACATGTTTTTATTTCTTCTTAAGGAGGGTTCTCACTTCTCAGAAGCATACACCATATGTGCAACGTTTGAAAATGACATTTGATTATTATTTTATAATAAAGCGAGTACCTATCAGTTATCCAGAATGGCATGGGATTAAAAATATGAGCAACTGAAACATTTTCATCCCGAGGGAACTGTGAGAAAATATAGAGTGCTAATCGAAAGTAAATATGGTCTTGAGCAAATGGTTTTCAACCCTACTACATCCTATTAGACATTTTCGCGAAAAGATGTAAATTGAATTTTAACTTCACAAAAAGTTCATTTTAGAATTAAGGAGATGGCTTGGTGGTGGAACTGGGTATTCCTTTCTTGGCATAGTATAAAAGTTGATTTACATAAAAACACTATCAGACATTTCAACATAATATATGAATGAAAACTTAGAAACAAAATCTAGACATTCTTGTAAAACGGCCAAAAACGCATGTAATAAAAATACAAAACAAATAAAAAGTAGAATAATAATTTATTGTTTGTTTCCGTAAAACAAGACATTGTGATCAATAGAGAATACTTTATTAGTTTCTGTGCTGTTTAGAATGTAATTAAATTGTAGAATTGTTTGTTGTTACTCACTGCACTCTCTAACTCTAGTGTCTTGTGTAACAGATTAAAACAATAAAACATTAATATTATGGACTCTATGTAGCTATTCTTCCATGTTCCTAATACTAAGTTACCTTATTTAATATTATCAAACTATCTTACAGTCTCAAACAATAAAATCGCTGGAACAAATGAGTATACATATTTGATTGAAGACAATATTTCCGAAAGCCTTATAATATCACCAGAAAAAAGAACTTTATGCTTGGCAGTACAAAGTACAAACTTGTAAAAGTGTCTCTCTGGATATAATAAAATTAACATGTGTACATTTCATTATTTGTCCAGTCTGTGATAGGTTGTATTTTGTAGGTGTATCATGTTCATGTAAAGTTCAATTTTTCTGCTCAATTTGATTAAACCGGTTTTAAATTAACTGAAAAGATTTACTTACCATAATTCAAGAACAGCATGTTGTACCTAGGTATAATGTTTACATTTTTATCGACTGGGTCTTCTAAAGTCTAACATCTCAAGTTGTAATCAGATTACAGTCTGCTTACCTGTATAGTATACATTTTGCAAAATATTTAATCAGTTACATATGTTAACATTTTTTGTGTACATATTTGGAGAACAAAATGGCAAAGAGGAATAAAATTATCTATGCCAGCCTAGTTGGTAGTGCGTCTACCTTGTATCCGCCCGGGGCGGATTTTATCCTGATGGGATAATGTTCGTTCTCGGAACGGCTGGCTTTCTCCTATCCTGTCTTCCTTCTCTCTTCGATTTCGGGACGATAAGACCATAGCAGTTACAGTTCCCTCTGTCAAAACCTCTTTAAAAAAAAAAAAAAAAATGTAAACAGCATCGCCGGGGCAAAGATTTCAATCTGTGGCTGGCTTCACACCAATAATTAATGTTTAATGAAATTATTCGTAGCATTTCAGATCCCCGAAGACACAAACACAAAATCTATATAAATAAATTGTAGATTTGCTGTACATTATACTTTTAGAATCGTGAGATTTTTAGTTTTTCTTAGGTACTGCTTATGCATCCCCGATTCCAAAAATCACATTAGAAAATTTTCTGTATATGTATGTTTGTATGTGTGTTTGTGTGTGTATGTGTCTGTGTGTAACGCTAAAAAGACCTTTGGTTGTCCTCTTTTCACGAGAAAACGGCTCTACACAGGCGGCCGATTCTTGTAGGTACTTAGAAAATTTTTCTAAAAAAATTTCAATTTTTGGACACTTAAATAATCCATTATTACATATGGGGAGTATTTTGATAGAGAAAATTTTTGACCGAAAATCGGCCGCCATAGGCGGCTTGGGACTTGGAAAAAATTTCAGATTTATTTTCCAACTAGGTATGTGTTCCTCAAAAGTAATAGAAAGTTGTGTGATGTTCACACCAGATTTTTTTCAAATGCAATAGAAAATAGAAAGTCGTGTGATGGGTATTCAGTTATCCACACAAGATTTTTTAATATGTATGTATAGGTATTCGGTATTTATTTATGTATTCAATCAAAGGAAGAGTTCAAACCCTAGCTCAAGAAAGAAGACCGTTTGGCAACGCTGTTACTGCTGCTTTGATGAGATTGGCAACCATCGACTCCGATGACGCTACCTGGATGATGATGATGATGATGATGATAGGTATTCGAATAGATTAGAAGATAATAAGTAGGTACCTAATAATAAAAGATATGTATATCTGTGGTCTGTGGAGGTATATCTAATATCTACCCGTTTTATTCCTTACCGGTACAAAGAAGTTTCTTCATCTTACACATCCTGCAGAACACGGAACACTGCGCCACTCTTACCAATATACAGAAAAGGAGAAAAATACCTATATTTAACTACAAAAAAAAAAAAAAAAAAAAAAAAAAAAAAAAAAAAAATTCACCCAAACGATGAATCACGTTCGTGAGAGAACATAAAATATACCTAATGAAAACTATGGAACCAATCACTCAACATAGTCAACGCGTAAATTTTGCGAAAACAAACAATAACCTAATTACATTGAACAGAACATCCGATGTGCCGACGAAAACACGTTTTTTTCCGAAATACTTCTAAAAAGTATGTCCAAACATAGTCGACCGTCTGTCGATTTACTAGGTGAATCTACGTTATTGAGGCAGTGTGGACGGTTCAGTCTACATCGATCGACGGCCGTTTGACTACACACCTTAAGGCAAAAAACAGAGTGGAGCGGAGAGCATAATATTACTATGGCAGCTTTTAACAGAGCTTTTTACTTTTTTCCTCGCAGTTTTATGCGGTTTAAAGTCGTCCCTCGCCAGCCTAGTTAGCTTAGTTGGTAGTGCGTCTGCCTTGTAAGCGCTAGGTCGCGGGTTCGATTCCCACCCGGGGCGTGGTAGACTGTAGAAGTGTAGTGTAGACTGGTCAATTTAAAATGAACAATAGATTTGAAATTTGAGTAGATCCTTTGTTCTCTGCATAGTATACATCGGCTGTAGGTAGGTAACTTGCGTACTAAATATTTCAATTTTAACCTTCTAGTTGCGTAATAAAATGAAAAATCTGGTGTGAACATCACACGACTTTCTATTACATTTGCGGAATACGTATTTGAAAAAAAAAGTGAAAATTTTTAAGTCCCAAACCGCCTATGTGCCAGCCTACTTAGCTTAATTGTTAGTGCGTCTGCCTTGTAAGAGCTAGGCCGCGGGTTCGATTCCCGCCCGGGGCGGATTTTATCCTGATGGGATAATGTTCGTTCTCGGAACGGCTGGCTTTCTCCTATCCTGTCTTCCTTCTCTCTTCGATTTCGGGACGATAAGACCATAGCAGTTACAGTTCCCTCTGTCAAACCTCTTTAAAAAAAATATCTGTAAACATTTAATAATAGGTTATGTACCTCTTTATAGTGCATGTAATTATTATCTTACCTGCATTCTAGCACAATGGTCTTGCATGCCGGAGGTCTGGGGTTCAATTCGGGTTCAATTGCTGGCAGAGTCGGAATTTTTCCATTCAGTATTTAGATCAAAGTTCACTCAGCTCGTGATTTCCTGTTCAAAGAAAAGTGAAAAGAGCATTAAAATCGTCAGATTGAACCTAAATCATCATTCGTAGAAATAGGTCTGTGTGGAATTTTGTTGTAGACGTAAAAGGAGACACAAATTTATGATTATTGAAATATTGTTAAAGCAGTATCAACAGGCATACAAGATACTAGAGTTAGATATACAAACGGAGTGCGTGTGCCAAGAGATGTGTGGATAAACAAGAATGAGGTAGGAGTAGATAATTGTGGTGGTTTATGGACCACTTAACTTTACCCTCTCCTATGTACCACACCCTCTACTTCTCATTATCTCATTTAATTTATGATCTTCCACTTGATAAATCATAGTAGTGGCGTGGCTGTACAGATTTTTTTGAACCGTGGGATGCTTATCATACTATCTTTTTAATCTAAGAGCAGAATGAGTACCTAACGAATATGACGTTTTACTACTGTAAATTTGAAATGGGCCTTTCTAACTGGGCTATGAATTTATGAGCATTGAAGAAGAAATGAATTTATAAAATCCATGTTGTCCTTCTATGGAGGGTAGCTTAACATTCAGCATTCTCACGTTGAGCAAAGGAAATTTATTATTCTGGATAAAACGAAGTGTTGGGCAAATGAAACCTCTGTATGACGTACCTACCCAGGTATCCAGTTTGATTTACCCTTTAAAATGATCTTTTTAGGTCCGGAATAAAAAGTTCCCGTAACTCGTGATGTTCTTGTACCTACGCCACTGATGAAAAAATGATACAAAACAAACATAAGTCTAAGCTACTGTGGGAGATTAGTAGGTATATTTATATTCACTTTCTTATATGACTGATCCTTTATATCAATCAATTAATCATGATTCAAGATATAAATGGTTTAAATGGCTACTTCAAATTACATGAAATTTGAATACAATATAGCACGGTTAAACAACATAAAGCAACCTCGAGTCATTCATCATTTCATTGGTTTACTTGAAACTCTGGACAAAAGCACAGGTTAATTTATCAGCAGTTTCATTGCCGACTTTTGCATGGGTATTGTGGACGTTGTAAATGGGGCCATATTGACTGATGTAAATAGAGCCACCAAGATACAATGTATAAGGAATGGTTCTTTATGCTTTTTTCTGTTATTGAATCCTTGTAATATGTTTACACACTCACAAAATTCTCACGTTTGGTTTTAATTGCTTTTTTTGCTCAGCAAAGTTAAACGCTTTTAAAACTCTTACAGTACCTCAGCTTTCAATAAAAACTTAATGGCTCAGGGACTCTGTAGGTATTTGTTTTGTTCTAAGTTCTAAAGTATTCTGGCAATTTAGAACAATAGATTACGTAGGTACTGCTTACTTCTTAGCCTACGTTCAAACGAATTATCAGCTCCTAATACATTAACTTTTGCCGTGGAAAGAAAGAATCAGACCAAAACGTGCCGTTCGCAGGTTTCAGTCAATTTTCTCAGCAATCGTCTCCTGGAAATTCATTATACTCACTTGTTATAGTTGCTTTTGTTTCCACGAAGTATTGAAGTCTGGTGCCAATAATTATTGCTTGAACATTACTAATGTAGTTAGCTTTAGCTGCTCATAGACCTAAACATAAAATCGTAAAATAATATTTATAAGTTATTGTACGTGTCGAGCCACTGATGTAAATAGAAATGTTGGTAAAAGAAACATGACAAATGAAGGGAATTTTACCCAAGTGTTTCCACAAGAGTTAATTTCTTATAGCAAGGAAATATACCTTCCAGCTTAGAATATTTTTCAGCAACCTTTTTTTGTGCTATAAGCAGTATAAGCAAAATAGAAAGTAAAAAAAACATTTCCATTGCCTATGTCCCACATCAGATAATCCAAAGGAGACACAAATCCTCCTTGAAATATCAGATATCAGATCGGACCTTACTCTCAATCTCAACCAGCAATACAGCGATTTTGAGTAGGTTGGCACTGGCAGTGGCACCAATCACCAATAGCTCACATGAACTCATGAACTTCAAATTCGTGATAATCTCTTTCTCTCTCCAAGTCTGGACCTCATTAACATGGCCATTAATTAACCTGAAGACAAAACACCACATTAATGATCTTGGTGATAGCAACCGAGTGCCAATATATTTCTAATAGTGTTCCCCAGAAGATCACGAACATGGTACACACCATTGTCCTTACGAGCATCAGCAAAATCTTGATAAAAAACATTGCATGTGAACACAAAACAATAAGAACCTCTTCATGCATTATGCATTCCTACCAACTGGGATTAGCGTGATTTTCTCTTCTTCGCCTTAGAAAATAGAAATGCCTTTGCAATTACGATATCAAGTCCATAGATTGGATAAGTAAATAGTCTTCGCGCCTGGATGAGATTTTAATTTAACAGTAAATTAACCAACATTATTTATATATAAATAAATATGTATATTTTTATTTTCTGATGGTTAACCACCCATTATAAACCTACTTCCCTTGGGTACTTCTTTGGTTAGACATGTACACATCACGTCAGGGAAGATAAAATGAAAACCATAAGAAAAGAGACGGAACAAATATATTAATGTTAACTTGTTAAATAAACATAAATATGATAAATACTACCTCATAAATATTGTTAAAATGAGTTACTGTTCATAATATAATATTTGAACATTGTTTGTTTAGGAATTTTTTTTTCGTGAATGAGTTATGAGAGTTATGACTCCATAGCTTACCTACGTCGAGGTACCACGGTACCAGCACGCTGAATATGAAAGTACTTGACTCATCGTTGTTTGAGACTAGGGACTTGGCCAGAATTTTTGAACATCGTTTTTGAAGAGGAAATGATAATATATGAAGAACCAATTCTTATTGATCTTTCTCTACTGTAGAAATAGTATACATAGTATGACAATTTATCCTTGTTAGGACAGGAGTATTCAGTATTGGTATTTACAATGAGGGATAGAGTCTGAAACCATTTTTTTCGTGAATGAGTTATGACTTCATAGCTTACCTACGTCGAGGTACCACGGTACCAGCACGCTGAATATGAAAGTACTTGACTCATCGTTTTTTGAGACTAGGGACTTGGCCAGAATGTTTGAAAATCGTTTTTGAAGAGGAAATGATAATGTGAAGAACCAATTCTTAAGGATCTTTCTCTACTGTAGAGATAGTATAGTATGACAATTTGTCCTTGTTAGGACAGGAGTATTCAGTATTGGTATTTACAATGAGGGATAGAGTCTGAAACAGAAACCAGAAAGAAATAAGGTAAATAGGCAGGAGAATAAATAGGTATATGGTATTGAAATGACCAACCAGGTGATTACGAAAAATGGGAAAATAATATAAACTGATAACACAGATAAAAAAAAAAAATCATAAAACAGAAGGATAAAATAATTGTAACTACATAGTTTATACATTAACATTGGGTATTTTTCAAGTGCAAAGAAAGCTACTTGGAAATTCCACTTCTTGGTTCAATCATCAAAATATTCCTCTTCAGTTAGAAATGATATTCTACTCCTCTGGAGTTGAGAGTAAACAGGTCACTTAATTCAAGTCTGAGGGTCACCCATAGCCCATAAGGACCTCCTGGAGGGTCAAACATTTTGTGGTAACGACCCCCCTGAATGGTGAATAAATCCTTGTGACTTATAGGCATAGGCGACCCCACGTTTTAATTTCATAAAATGAATATCATTTGATATTTTTATTGATTTCTCATTTCATATTTTATTCAACGTGACAAGAACCATGAAGTACCCTGGTCCTATAACCAAGCAGTATTCAATTTTATACTTTTCTTCATACATAAGCACAAAATAATGTCTTTAATTAGTCCATTTTTCACCAAAATTATACAGAAGAGATTTTTTCTTTTTCAAATGGGTATGTATTCGTACATAGGCACTTACGATATTTGGATTATGAGGTATCCCCTTTAAACTTCCGTACCTATCAAGTCATTCTCATAAGAGCATTCACCATAGACTTTTCAGATGAATAATATCTTCCTTGTTTTTACAAGACTAACGTGTTGAGTGACAAAATAGTTTTCGGAAAGAGGGATATAAGCGCGGGATACATGAGTGATAAATTGAATTACATGGAAATAAAAGCATGATTAACATGCTGAGTGTAATCCTTTCTTTGGAAGGATCTTGTTTCTGAAAGGAGCGGCCTGAGATAAAAGTGACATGCGGAAGTGATATTACTACTTATGTACATCTTATGCAGTATCGGACCCTAAGATCACAGGAATAGCTTTGAATTTGAACAGTGATCTGCATAATAAATACAATCTGTATTAGATAAGTGTATTATTAAATTATTATAGAGGGAAATAATGCTATTAATGAGCAGGTATTTATTTAACCATGAGTGAAGATTGTGCAGAACGAAAAACTAGACTAGTAGTGATCATAATTTAGATTGAATTTTTTCTCCAATAGAAAGGATTCTCAAGATTGAACCAAATCGCTTTCTATGTTTCAGCTTCCTCTGGTGACACTGGCATTGAATTCCACGCTGAGAGAGCAGAGGATTTCAGAACTCAAGAACTACTGTCCTGCGCAATTGGTAAGTAACTGCTGTTTCTTCAAAATGTTGACCTTTTATTGACCTTTTTTCTGAATAGTTACGGAAATTTGGCTGCAAGGTTTTCCCATTGAGATTTAGAAGTGTTTTGATTTTCCTACGATTACGTTTAGAAATTTCCTCTTTAGGTCACCATGTGAAATTTAAAAAAAAAAAATTCGAAACCCCTATTTCTCTTCTTATGTAGCTAGGTTCATGATTCGAGCATAATAAAATTTTACATGGCCCGTTTTCATCAGCCGTGCCAGTGATATAATTACACTCAAGAAAAAGGCCAAGTCATATACGAGTAAGGCATCTGCCTCGGATTCGGAGACAAAAAAAACGGTCATGGCCCAAATCTAATTTTCGGAGATAATTTTCTGGTACTCATAAATACAGATGTCTCTCAAGAACCAGATAAATCTTCAAACACGCTGCACATCAAAGATGTTCGAACGACAAGAAAGATGTTCGTTGTAGCAGTAAAGGGAGCATATTTTTCTAGCGTGCTGTGTGTTCAGAACGGAGATAAGATGAAAGTGCTCGGTTTTGGGAGATAGGGGGGGCAGTTTCTTAATTTATTTGGACAGATTCCAGAACACTTCGGTTGCCAATGAGGAGGATATTCGATATAATTTTCCATATACAGGGTGACCTTTTAAAAGACAGTTTGAAATCTTAACTGTATGATGAGAGCTATCTTGTTAATTTCCCTGTTTTTTATGTAATCTCATGTGTTTAGGTTCCATTATCAGATAGCATTAACTTTAGTACACAGTTAACCATTTAAAAATAAATGTGTAGGTCCCAAGAACTGTGGGAGTCATTTGACAAACCACGTGTTTAAGTTTAATACGGATCACCCGGTAATTTCATAATTACAGAGAATATTATTGGATGAGACATAAAACTTGACAGATTGTTATTTTTCTTTCTTTTAAATGCCACGCTATGAAAATATTGAGTCTGTCATAATTATTTTCAAAATAAATGCAAGTGAGGGTGGCGTATCAGACTTGAATCCATATGAACTGCGCATGAAATTCGGGTTAAAACTAACCAGAGCAGAAAAAGCTATCTTGGGGATGGTTCTGCATTTAAATTATGAAAGGTACCAAAGGGGTAGTTTTCCTAGCTCAAAAAATGATGAAATCTCTGTAATATGTAGTATTATTATAGTCAAAAAAGAAGAAGAAATTCTTTGTTCACTATAATGAAATTATAGAATTATATGTAACTTGAGAAATTGAGAATACAGATCAAAAGCGAGAAGGTGGAATTTAAAGATGACGAAATTTGAGCTCTGAAGGTTGGTATAAAGATTCTTTTGTAGGGGACGTAGGACGTTGTATTACCTGTTAGAATAGGTATTATTGTAGTGATAAATTTGAATCATATTATTCATATCGCACCAAGTAGATATGTCCTCTGGACATAAAATGAAAATAAATGCAAACTGGATATGATTTTATGGACAACTAAGAGAGGACAACGAAGAAAGTTCAGGGACGTTTCAGTAAGTAAATATGTACTCGTATAACTACTCAGTACTCATAGTGGAAAGATACATATGTAGGGGTGATTCTGGAAATTTATTAACGGACAAGTGGTTTTAATTTAGTGTCCAGTTAAGTTAGCATTAGATCTGATAATTGCATATAGAGTAATTAATTCTTTGTACTTCCCCCTTTTCCCCCCATTCTGAATTCTCCCCGGATAGACGGATTAAGGTTATTAAAATGCAATTGAGCATGAAATATTTCCTATTCTTAGGCCACACCAGCGATTTCAAATTCAATTTATCGCAAAAAAGTATAATAGAGTAAGTTATTTTTCTGCAAAATTGCATTTCTTTATAAAGGTGACAAAAGTGTCAATCATATTTTTTTCATTTTTATCTAACACATTTTAAACAAAATTTCTAAAGATACCTTATGAAAAGCTGTTGCCTTTGGCTATCTTCCACCAATAAAACAGCATACCCTCATATTACTTTCTTTCTTTTTCCATTTTATTATAGGATAGATCGTCATCTTATCAGATTTTTCTTCCTCTTTTTCTCCTCCTCTTCTTTTTGTATGATGTTTTGAATTTAACTTTCAAATGATTTCTTTTCATTTCAGATGTCATTTTGGAAATGTCTCAATGAAACCGTTCAAGGTAAGTGAAAAATACAGTAATAAATTAATGTAATACCCTTCGGGCAAAGAGTATACCCTTACTTCTAAAGTACTTTTGTTAGTAGTGCTAGGGTTAGTAGGTAGAAGTTTCAATATTCATCGTTCCATAGGGGTTCCTGTACGGGTTAATAGCATTGTTGATTAGTAAAGGTTTAAAAAACCTCGAACTAATTATCTGGAATTCTACAGAGACAAATAGGAGCCCATTCATCATGGGAATCTTCCTGTTATGAAATCCAGTGGTGTATACCGTGAAGTGTTGTTGGGGTATATCGTATTTCAGTGAATGGATTATGGATTCGCCTACTGTTCTCAAACCCAACCCTTTATCGAAACCACCCAGTCCCTATTGAGATCTTGCACCTCCAGAACCTTAATATTGTAACAGGACAACATTTATGTCCTACTTCGACAGGCTCAATTTATTTAAGAAGTTTCCATTTATTTGTTACCTATTCGGTACAAATCTCTCAATATAAATAAATATTCAACAAATGGTATACGGTACTATCGGTAAAAGCTGGAGCTTGTGCCACGGATGGGTAATACAGCACTGTAAAGCATGTACTTAAACCTACCTCGATGACGTAGTGGTCAATACGCTCACCTGGTAAACAGGGGAGCGCGGGTTCGATCCCAGTCACGAAAAATATAAACTACAGCACTGATGTTATATGTGCTGGAAGACAGATAATCTATAACAGCTCAGCGAAATCATCCCGTCTGTCTATACTATTCTATGTCTACTTACTGATTGATGGGACCCTTACTGAAGTTATGTTTGAATGATTCTGTTCGAAATTGATGGACCCCTCTAGTTAGTTGTAGTCAAAGATGTAATAGGTACATACAATAATTGATTACTGCATAACTACTAAATTTAACTTACAGCAAAAATATTTTGTCTAGATAAAACGCAGACTTGAAAACTTGGACCTGGTTTACTAGTACACCCTACACCAGGAACAAGAATAATCAGATTCACTCTGAATATTATACATTCTCAATTTTTATCCCCTCGGAACTTCAAATCGCAATTTCTTTCTTTGAAACTTGCTAGGTACTTAATATTATTTATCTATTTTCTTTCATTGTAAGCCTTTAAGATATTTCACCAGAGAGGTCTTGAGTGTTCCTGGATTTGGTGAGTCCCTTATGTCCCTATGAAGAGAATTTCACATTCTACAGTAGATTCGTAGAATCTAACCCACATTCTAACGTACCTATCTGTATTTCCCCTTCTGATTTTCAGAGATTAACAAGGGAGAAAGCTGGTCAGGTCGGGCCTGCTGTCATATGACTTTGTCGGAGAGATGTCAGTACTCTTGCATTACCGCCACGGCTAAAGTGGACTTGCAGCATACGTGTCGACAAAGTGACGAATTGGACTTTTTCACCTGTCTGGAAAAACAACAGGTGAGTTCTCAACTGTAAAGCTGTGTCCAAACATAGTCGACGCCGTCGATTGACTTCGACTGAAAACGTACACAGCCTCGACAACATAGATTCACCTCTTCACTTCGTCGATCGATGGCGTCGATTGTGTGGACACACCTTTAGATTTTGGATATAATAAAGTTTTTGGTCCGTATCTGCACCGTGGACATTAGAAACGAATGTGTTAAAGAAGTGAAAAAGTTTTCAACCAAAGAATCTTAAGACAGAGGGTGAAACAGTTTTGGATACCTATCGATACCTGTTTTAGGCTTTAGTACTAGTGTAATCAGGCAAGATTAAAATGAATGAATACACTTTCTCCGTGAATTATGAACTTTATCCTTTTGTATCTTCATTTCTTCAATGTCTTCTTTCCATCACTCCATTTGATATGGCTTTTAGAAGGTAAGGGTCTCAGAAAACTTCCAACAATCTTGCTTCAATGACAGTACTTGTAGCACGTACCAATTTCTTTTCCTTGTGACAATATGTGGCACGCACCAATTTCTCTTCCTTTTCTCCCAGACTGGAGATGAGTGTTGTGGGAACGCCAGAACCGTAGAGTGTCATCGAGTGTGCAGGGCGATATTCCAGAGCGAACTCACGCCCAGCAAGGAGATGAGAACAGGGGTGGTCAATGCATGTTCATCCAGTAGTCCTAAGGTGATGCACTGTGTCAAGAACTTCACTAAGGTGGCGCCCGTTGTCAACAATCACAAACGTGAGTGTTCCATGCCTGATTTATCTTTGTCCAGATTAGGGGGCACAATTAATCCATTGGTAACACGTTTTCTTACCATGTAGGTATAGTATAAGATCCGGGGGTCAATGCTCACCAACAACAATTTCGTCATTGTAGATTAGAAGATACATTTGGTTCAGTGGTAACGCGCTTGGTTGCCGTACAGACGGTGCCCACCAGCGACAAAAAAACTTGCCGTTGTATTTCGACTATTGCAAATTCGATTACAATATTTTTACGAGTAACTTTCCGATATTCTCATATTGACTCAGCACCTAACTAGGAACCAACATAGTGGAAGGCTGGTTTCAAACACACTGAAATCGAAACATATGCTCTTTTTCCAGATCTCCATTGCTGTGACAAAGCACCAAACTTGGAGTGTAAGGAAAGCTGTCACAAAAGTCTGCGGGCAAAGCTGACCGATCAGGAAATCATAGACAATCTGCAGGAAGGAGGCTGTGGACCCCCATTACCACATGTAAGGAGTTCAGACTCATTGGCTATTCTGCCCTTTTGTAGCTTTGCAAGTGTCATGACTCATGACGTTCCTGGGGAATAACTTGTCCAGACAAGCATTAGGCCGGGATTGTTTAACTTCCATGTTTTGTCAAGGATCGCACGGTGCTACACAGTTTATTAAAATAAGGATATGGACACGGAAAATAGGCAAAAAATAATAATAACAACAGTACGTAATATCGTAATATAACGTTTGTCCCATCACCTTTATTGAAATTTCATCACTTATGATCAGACAATCGTTTCATAATAATTATGTAATAAAATTGTTCTCTAAAACATTTCACGTTATCCCCCACCAGGAGAAGTTATGGCAATGTTTCCTGCAAGGTGCGAGTGAGGTGTCCTCTAGTCCTGTGGATCGTGAGGTCTCCCTCTCCCGAATTGACAGGATGGGCATGGACTCTGCCAAGTTACATTGCTGCTACAAAGCCGTGTCTCCCGCGTGTCGAAGGTTATGCCTCAAGACGTTCTCCAATGAATGGACCAAATCTTGGGAAGACTTTGACAAGGACTGTTTATCTCAACTTTCGGAGACTGTTCTTGAGAACTGTTTGAATGAAGGTGAGTGGGGTTTAGTCTCAGGGATAGTTGTTTTTATACTGTCGGTATCTTACCAAAAGTAAGAGCTATTTCAACTTTCGGAGACAGTTCTTGAGAAATGTTTGAATGAAGGTGACTGGGCGCTTTGTCTCTTAGCGAACGATTGTCAACGTAGATTTATTGCAAGTAGATAAGTAGGTACTGTTTACTTTTGATGGGTTATACTCAAAAGCTTCTCTCCTTGACTCGAACCACCAACCTCCAGATCCAAAGTCCAACGCGTTAACAACTGCACCACTGAGGTTGGTGAGAAGATTTAGTGTTTTTAAGAATAAAGTTAAAACGGCTTCCCGAAATCCACAAGCAGATCGACTAAATGTGACTCTTTTTCTTCCTTTTTCAGTGGAAGAGCCATGTGAGCTCGGCTGCGACGGTCTCGGCTACTGCTCTAACTTCAACAACCGTCCCACCGAACTATTCCGCAGTTGTACCTCCCAGGCAGACGATGCCGCTCGTTACGACGTAGCCCTATGGGCGCAACAAGGCACCCTCAGTCTGCCTGGCCTTCAGCTGCCCGTGAGAAATATATCGCGATGCTCCCCCGAGACGTGGAAGACCATTGCGTGCATTCTGCAAATCAAACCGTGTCACAAGCGCTCGCATTCGAACAGTATTTGCAGGTGAGAAGAATAGGGTTGTGTTGAAGAACTTCTGACAATTTTGTCCTGTTGAAGACACTTCCGACAATTTTTCCCATGTGGAGATTTACGTACTTCAGCAACAGTAAAGTGCTTTTTGAAGTGCTTTATTGAAGGCTAATGGTCATTTACTCTGATCTACTTTAAAACTTTTATTGTTGTCCAAATCAAATTTCTATACGGATCATCCACGCCTTCTTGATTGATTTTCATCAGAAGTATATCACAACCTTTTCTCATTATTTCAGGGATGACTGTTATGAGCTACTCAGCGAATGTTTAGACTGGTATCGCATGCCCCCGGGTCACTCTGCCGCTTCTCTGTGTTCTCGCTTCTCCCCGGACGATCCAAACGCACCCTGTATTTCTCTCAAGTCCTTCATGGAACCGTCCGACAGCCCCTATCAAGCCCCGGCCGACCAAGTGACCTCTCCGTGTAGGGGAGATCCGTGCCCTGTGTCACACATTTGTTCCGTCAATAGGAATTGTCACCCGAGACATCATAGGACGACGTGTCAGCCGTACCAGTGTACGCAAGGTAAGACGCCCTCTGGTGATTAGAAATAACACTTTGTTTCAACATTGCAATTTACTCAACAAGTTCAGTTTCTACCGCCAGCCTAGTTAGCTTGGTTGGTAGCGCGTCTGCCCTGTAAGCACTAGGTCGCGGGTTCGATTACCACCCGCGGCGGATTTTATCCTGAACAGATAATATTTGTTCTCAGAACGACTGGCTTTTTCCTATCCTGTCTTCCTTCTCTTTTCGACTTCGGGGCGATAAGACCCTCAGTTTCTGCCATGAAACTCTCTCCAGTTGTGTACATTATTCAGTGATTTCCAATCTGTTCTTAACAGACAATAATTTATACTGTTAGTATTTCTTATAGGAGAAACTTGAAGGGGCTGCAGGTAACAAAATAAAATAATTAAATGTAAATTAAGGACGTCACCGAGTTCACTCTCGACCCATCTTTTAGGGCCGGAGTGAACTCGTTGTGAACCCTTCCACGAGCCGGAGTGAACTCGGGTAGAAAAAGGTCAACGGGAGTGAATTCGACCTCCCGTAAATTAAACAACGGACTAGGTATCCTACGAGTTTGGCTCCTTTTAAGACTTTGATATTGGCACCTCGCCTCGTGAGGGCAAACGAGGGACTATGGCAGTTTTAGGGTCCCAAAGTACATTTTGGAAATAACTACAATCCATTTGGAAATATCAGCAATAATTCCAAATTATTCCAATATTTTGCTTTATCAAATTTACTAAGTAGGTATGTATTTCTCTTTTGCAGTCAGAAACAAGTGGACAGAGCTCTGTACGCTCTCCGAGGTAGTGCCATGTCTGCCCTCTCCGTACACGCTGTACTCAAAGCTCTGGAACGTCAAGTCCAAGTCGCGCAATGTGCCATCCGCGGTCATCTTACGCTAGAACTCGACCTTTTGATCCTTCTGTTAGCCAAAAAGTCCAAAAATCACAGAATCAAAAACCTTGCATTTTTGAAAATTTCGCGGTTATTTAAAAAAATAAAAGTAAACGATTTTTTTTACAATGTTGCCAAGTTTACTTTGAAAAGACCCGTTTACATTTGCGCATATTTGCGCTTAAAACTTGGGGCACCGTCAAAAGTTGTCGCTGTGAACAAGGAAACCAAAGTAAAGTACCGTAGGTATCTACCGTACTTTTCTCTAGGTAGGCCATAAATTTTATCATTTACGTATTTACCCATTCATAATATTTTTACAGTTATTTATTACGTGTGTAAGCAATATTAAATATTTTCGTGATGTAGAGGCAAGTTATTATTTTGATGGTCGTGGTGGGACATGATGAATGACTTCAATGACTTTCCTGGTCTATCTTGACTCTGTTGAATAGTTCATTCAGTCAACAAAGGGTAAAAAATATCAAGCAAAAATAACACGAGAACAGACTGTCAATATTTCAGCAAATTCATCATAAATACGACTAGATGATGTATGGAACAGATTTAATATGTAGATAGGTATGTTTGTACCTAGGTAGGTATATCAATCTAAATGTTTGTTCCATAGGTCTCTTCAGGTAGGTATTCGCGTAAGTTAGTATGGTAGGTAGGTACAGACGTCTTACATAATAATATTGTACCTAAGTAAGTAGATAGGTATGTAGGTACTGGTGGTACTGGTCTTCAGAACTTCAGAAGGTAGAAACAGTAGAAAAAATGAGATCTCAATAGGAAGGGCCTGTAGCCACCAGTTACCCTAGTTAACGTGTTGAGCGCTAGGTCGTGAGGTCGAGTCCCGCCGTGGCAGATTTTATCCTATACAGATAAGGTTCGTTCTCGGAACGACTGATTTTCTTTTATCCTGTATTCAATCTCTCTTCGCTTTAGGGACGATAGCAGTTTACAGTTGCCTCTATCAAACCTCTTGAAAAAAAAGAAAGTAAAGAAAATTGATTAGATTGGTTAGGTATACCTACCTACCTATTTCAAGGTAGGGACTGAACAGTTTTATCAATATGGAAAGCGTGATATATTATAAAAACTGAAAAACTCACCTGAACTACAAATAGTTTAGCTGGAAAGTCAACTGATATTTCCCCAATTTGGTTCAAGGTATTACGAGAATGCTTCAAGACGTTTCCATTTGTAAATAATAAAATTTACCAATAGTGCCATACTTTCTTTGAAGACATTGCGTTGACCTCACATTAGCAAGTCCATTGTACTTGACATACCTTCAAAACACAGTCAATAGTTCAATACCTTATTTATTTTTAAAAAACTAATTGAAGTGTTGGTACCTACATTGATTGTAAGCCATAAATTGAGGGTCATATTTTTGTCACTACTATTTTTTAATTTTATATACCAAAGATGCTAAAGAAAAAAGCTACATATTTAGCAGAGATCAACGCATTGTTTACTTAATTGCTTCATCTATTGAATTTATAATTTTATTGATAGCATGACTGATGGTGATTAAAATGATTTTGATTCATTGCCTTGTGATATGTTTGCTACCTGTGATATTAATAATAATTTTATTTTATGTACAAAATATACGTAGTATATGCTTCTAATTAAGTCAATAAATAATTTTATACCTACATAAGTAAGTAATTAACATTAACGTTAAATGTGTTTTTTTTTTTATCAGTCTCTAGTTTACAATTAAAGGATCTTGGGAGCACATAATAAATAGATAATTAATTAAATATGAGAACTAAAAGTAGGTAAGTGAAAATGAGATCTAAAGTTGATAAAACCCAAGCAGGTACTTTACCTACTGACTTATTGATATTGATAGCTAAATGCTTTGTATATTTAAAACTTATGTACAAATACATAATAAAATAATACTTACGTGAGATTCGTTGATTATGAAGGGGGATCAAAGTATTGGAGTCTGATATTGCGATTTTTGGAACCGTGTAAATTTGCCAACTAAAACTGTGGTCCTCGGAATTTTGCAAACAGTTCGTACAACTCTTTTCCGTTGTATCTTCGGACCATTTGCTTGGCTATAGGTTCAGACTTTGCTTCGAATGTATGAGGTACAGCGTACTGAGGTACCCTGTAATCTTGTATACAGGGGGTGACATCCTTGGGTTTGGTCGGGATAGGTCTCTTGTGTTTGGATATAGCTTTTATATTCTTTAGATCTTCATCATGAACACATAACTCTACGAGGTCTCGGTAGATGGTTTCATCAAATGGAATGTTCACGTTTCGGATGCCCTGAAACAAATACATGGGTACGTAAGTATAGTACTTAATAGTGAATATAGTTATTTAAAGTTTTACAACTATGTGGATACTTGATAGGTAGGTGTCTAGGTATCAAGCATAAAACATAAAACACTTTATTTTAGAAAAGAAAGGCGGAAGAATTGTGCTAGTTCAATGCACACTACACTTCTAATAATAACTGACACGTTTATTCTACACGAGGAAACAGATTCATCTATCTAAATGTAGGTATACCTATGCCAATGATATAAATAAGCCCTATTTACGGGAGTGTAGGTAGGTAGATAGTAGATACATAAGTATATGTTCCCAAATATTTGAAACCTACATTTCTACATAGGTAGGTAAATACAAAGTAAACAAACATCATCTACATACGTAAAATCATCTCATCAATTCACCTATATTAATATCGAGCTTATAATGATGATTCACGTATAATCAAAGAACACACTCGTATTCCTTTGACACAAAAAGTTTGTTCAGTTTATACATTTATTTTAAGTAATCAGTAAGTTGTGAAGGCATCTAGTACTAATTTTCTTCTTGTGATTCATATGAGGGAGTAGGAAGCACATAGATTACTCACTGGCTTTCAATAAGTACGTACATAATGTATGAACTGTCATTAATTATTAGTGACCCTTACGTTTAAGTAATATTGCCATAACCAAGACTGATTCGACTCACACCAAAATTATGTTTGAAAAGAAATGTAAATTTCAGTGCAAGATTCAAGTGATTGGCTTGACTCAAACCCCATACTTGTGTGGAAATCTTTACTGCAGACTCAAATTACTTCATGGAGGGGATTTTGTCAAGGACACAAAACCAGAGCTGATCAGGAATCATGAAGTTCAGTGGTTGGAGGAGTTTGAATTTGTATTTCAAGCATTATTAGATAAGAATACACGTAAGTAAATTTCACATCAGTCAGTTGATATAGGTACAATAGTTTCAAACATATCTCTAAAGTCAAGCAACATTGTGTCTGGTGGTTATACATAGTATGGGCAGGTTATAGGTAGTAGGTACAATAGTTTCAAACATATCTCTAAAGTCAAGCAACATTGTGTCTGGTGGTTATACATAGTATGGGCAGGTTATAGGTAGATACCATCTGGATAATTCATGAGGTACTTTGGTAGCACTTGTGTTGAGGAAGAAAGAAGCCAAGTTTTAGGTAGGTAAATAGTGAGCTTCCTGATTATTCTAATTAAATTGCACATCTAATATAATTGACTTTTTCTAACAGGTATTTTAAAGCCTTGCATATTGAGGATATCTGTACGAATGGAATGCTACAAGAGAGCACCCAATAAAATTGGATACTTAGATTTGAATCTGTCAGAATTTTGTGGATTTGGTGTTCATCACTTGAGATTTCATTTGAAAGGATATAACAGTTCAATACCTCCAGATAATTCTATACTTGAAATAAGTGTGGACACCAAAATACTTCAAGGTAATGCTCCCAAAAAAAAGAGGATTTTAAGTTTTAAATAAAAATGAGTACCTAAAAGTAAGTACTTACTTTTGGGTATTCCTTACAGAAGAGCTTTGTATTAAAAAAAAAAAAAAAAAAAAAAAAAAAAAAAAAAAAAAAAAAAAAATTTTTTTCTTTGGTATAAAAAAAAAAAAAAAAAAAAAAAAAAAAAAAAAAAAACAAGAAATAAATTTATTTCTCATTGAGATAAAAAGAAAATTTGCAATAATACCTGATATCACCATAACATTTGTGAGGTCATTCAAAAAGGTAATTGAAAAAATTAATTCTAATGATGACTTTTTTATTTTCATTAGGTAATGTAATATTCAAACCTAATCAAGAAGCAACTCCAAACAGGATTCTGGATCTAAGCAATGTGATGGAAGATTGTGACGAAGAAAATATTGACATATCTAACAAGCAAATTGAACCAGTGCGAGCAATATCAAGTCCTATACCAATTCCAACAATGAAAAGTAAAATGAAAATACAAAATAACTTCAACATGTATTCTGCTTGGTTCAAAGGCAACAGATACCTGAATGATGAAATATTAAACATGAATGTTAGAGATTCCTCACGAATCAAATCAACTAGGCTGGACAATGATCAGATTACCGATAACATATTGAGCAGTACATTCTTGTGCATGCAACCAGCCGATAGGAGTCAGTTACAATTGTTTGTGACAGAAGATGGAAAACCTGTATTAGGTCAGACTTTGAATAGCCCTGTGGTATCTCATCTTGGCCTTACTCAAAGTTCTAATAGCCAAGTTACAGAAGAATTTAGGAGCAGTTAATATAATTATATCTAATGAATTCATTCAAAATGACAAAATATATTCCCACCAAGTTCAAGTATTTACCTACTTGAATTAACCTATAGATTTTTTTTTTTTTTTTTTTTTTAGTTTGTTGGGTTTACATTCCAGTTAGATTGTATACGACCCTGATAACAGTTCCCTCCATCAGCTCACTTCAAAAGAATTGAGTTCTGAGTTTTAACGCGATAAGTATTACATTATTAGTTTTAAGTAAATGTTTAAAAAACAAAAACCTCTTTGATTTATTGGTTAGGGTTAGCTATTCTTCTACCTGTTTATAGTCCCACACCCACAGCCAGATAATGTAAGTATGTGCCTACCTTTGATTCCTCGGGAGCCACAGTTAAGTCTTTGGCAGCTTTTGATACATCAAGGCTAGCTGTCTCAATAATTTCATTGGCTATTCTCAGGGCATTGTTGATGTCTGAGTTTTCATCATTCTTACTTGTGGAGGGTGTGATATGATTTATCAAACTGACACTTCCCGAAGATGATTTGCAGGACTTTACTTTTAAAATATTCTTAAGATCTTTGTGATTCTTACTCATTGTGATTCAAGCTGTTTGATATAAAAATTTTCTCCCATTGAAAGCTAATACCTGGTAGAAAGTACTAAATAGGTAATAAAGAAATTAAAAAGGCAAGAATGATGATGATGAACAGGTTTTTGTATAGCGGTCACATGTAACTGCACAATATCCACTTCAGCTGGGGCTTGATGAACATAATTAGCCAAAAAGTCCAAAAATCACAGAATCAAAAACCTTGCATTTTTGAAAATTTCGCGGTTATTTAAAAAAATAAAAGTAAACGATTTTTTTTACAATGTTGCCAAGTTTACTTTGAAAAGACCCGTTTACATTTGCGCATATTTGCGCTTAAAACTTGGGGCACCGTCAAAAGTTGTCGCTGTGAACAAGGAAACCAAAGTAAAGTACCGTAGGTATCTACCGTACTTTTCTCTAGGTAGGCCATAAATTTTATCATTTACGTATTTACCCATTCATAATATTTTTACAGTTATTTATTACGTGTGTAAGCAATATTAAATATTTTCGTGATGTAGAGGCAAGTTATTATTTTGATGGTCGTGGTGGGACATGATGAATGACTTTCCTGGTCTATCTTGACTCTGTTGAATAGTTCATTCAGTCAACAAAGGGTAAAAAATATGAAGCAAAAATAACACGAGAACAGACTGTCAATATTTCAGCAAATTCATCATAATAAATACGACTAGATAATGTATGGAACAGATATATTATGTGGATAGGTATGTTTGTACCTAGGTAGGTATATCAATCTAAATGTTTGTTCCATAGGTCTCTTCAGGTAGGAATTCCCGTAAGTTAGTATGGTAGGTACAGACGTCTTACATAATATTGTACCTAAGTAACCTAAGTATAAGTAAGTAGATAGGTATGTAGGTACTGGTGGTGCTGGTCTTCAGAACTTCAGAAGGTAGAAACAGTGGAAATGAGATCTCAATAGGAAGGGCCTGTAGCCACCAGTTACCCTAGTTAACGTGTTAAGTGCTAGGTCGTGAGGTCGAGTCCCGCCGTGGCAGATTTTATCCTATACAGATAAGGTTCGTTCTCGGAACGGCTGATATTCTTTTATCCTGTATTCAATCTCTCTTCGCTTTAGGGACGATAGCAGTTACAGTTGCCTCTATCAAACCTCTTGAAAAATAGAAAGTAAAGAAAATTGATTAGATTGGTTAGGTACCTACCTACCTATTTCAAGGTAGGGACTGAAGAGTTTTATCAATATGGAAAGCGTGATATATTATAAAAACTGAAAAACTCACCTGAACTACAAATAGTTTAGCTGGAAAGTCAACTGATCGTGATTCTACTGAAGGCATAAAAACCTACAGGGAAATACTTCGACACTAAATTGTAGGTACACGAGTATCTACCTACCTACTTGAAAATAGCAAGTACGAAGTGATGGCAAGATCCCGGATACTGTCAGCATTTGTATTGCTGTGCCTTACCGTGTACTTCGGCGTAAGTAAAATCAGAAGTAGAGCAGTACCTACTTCTTAGGTATTGACTTGGTAATATCTATTTATCTTATACAATTTGAGACGGGCCCCAAAAGAATCAACTTAAAGCTGTGTCAACACAACGGGCCCTAAAAGGATCAGAGTTAAGCTGAATGAACACAGTCGACGCGACGGCCGACAATCGATGGTCGATTGAAACTGCCTCTACAACATTGATTTACTTCGTCGATTGACCATCGATCGATCGTCGTTCGATTCGATTATGTCTGGACACAGCTTTGGACCTACCTAAAATCAGAGCAAATATACCTACCTAGGTATAGTAAATTTATGTATGGGTAAGTTGGTAAATTTTAATTTTAATTCTCTGAATTTAATCATACCTACCATAACCATTATTTTATTTTGATTGTCCACAGGGCAAAGTAGACTGCAAAGAAAATACACTCCTGCGACGTAAGTATGAACAGAGTATTTTCTAAAAATTGTAAGCGTCTGCTTTATAAGCGCTAGGCCGCGGGTTCCATTCCCACCCGGGGCGGATTTTATCCTGATGGGATAATAATGTTCGTTCTCCGAACGACTGGCTTTTCCCTATCCTGTCTTCCTTCTCTCTTCGATTTCGGGATGATAAGAACTCTGTTTGTTACATATCTCTCTATCAAACATCTAAATTTGAAAAAAAAAAATAAATAAAAAAAAATAAATAAAGTCAATATTGTACTAATTTATCTACTGGAAAATTTCAGGTGCATTACCATCCGGTCAGATAATCAACACAGCAAAAGCTCAACCCGTGGATCAGCAAAATATAATCGACCAATGTGCTCCCAAAGTAGCTGGCTGTGATCCGATGAGTGTATATCGCTCCTATGATGGCTCTTGTAATAACCTGAAGCATCCCAGCTGGGGAATGGCCAACACCGGACATGTGCGACTTATGGCGGCCAATTATGCTGATGGTAAAGTAGACATATACTTAGTTTGCTATTCATTTAAGATATCTCGCGACTCGAGAGCAATACCTTTCTGCTTTCCACCTCTGCCTTTGGGTCCCTATAAGAGCTCGTTTTCAGAGTAAGGTTTTTAATTATTTGCTGTAAAGATTCTAAAGATCGTACCTAAAAACATAAAATAATTATGAAGGTAGGTGCGTACTACGTAGGTTGGATGTACCTATACCCACAAATTCTCACAACATTATAAAAGGAAGGAGAAAATATTCTACAAAATGTATGACACATTGCATACTCAAAATAATGTTAGGCGTTCATAGAAATTACTGAGCGTCGAATTCATAGCCCTGAAGAAGTAGGCATTGTAAGTACCTACACCTTCTTTCAGCATAAATACCTAGTATTAGATAAATCTACTAGTGACTGATTATTTAGGTTCGAATATTATCGTAGATTTCCTATTGCCTAAGTATGTGATTATTTCTTTCTGCCTTTTCTTTCAGGAAAATCCAAACACCGAGTCTCGAAAGTGGACAATGCTACAGAGTTACCCAGTGCCCGACTTCTCAGAACTCTTCTCTTCAAAGAGAAATCCGCCACTGATCTACACACGAGGTCTTTCCTAACATTTGCCCAAATAATTGCCCATGATGTGACATCGAATCCGGAATCACCAGGTAGGAAGTCCGGCGATGAAGGGTCTTCTACTTACCAGAGGCCAGCACCCAAATGATGGTTTCACGGTGTGAGCACTGCGCCTTTTAACTACAAACAAATAAGCTAACCATAACGAAGCAGGTATAATAGCCCCGGGAAAGCTTTTCCCAGACCGAGCCTAAGTGGGCCCGGGAATAGCCAGTAGCATGAGAGTGCCCAGATGGTTCCCCATTCAGATACCTACCACGCGCAAACCGCAAAGTTACTCAACTTTAGCTATTAATAGGGAAGTGATGCATTCAACATGTTTTCACCGCTGCTATAATTTTCTTTTCTCCTCCTCCTTCTCCTCCTCCTTCTACTTCTTATTCTTTTTCTTCTTCCCCTTCTTCTTTTTTTTTCAGGTCCCAAATGTTGCTCTCCATCTGGTGACGCTATGATCGAACCCCAACCCGCGGTCTGTCGAGCCATTCCCATACCCGCCAATGACTCTTACTATGGTCCATTCAAACGAGTATGCATGGAATACCGTCAGAGTTTACCGCTCAACTGTCCTCTGAACGACAAAACCTTACAACCGGTAAGTATATAATAAATTACCATTTATCTATGTACCTATAAATTATTCAATTCACTTCAACAGTACCTCCCTAAAGGGAACTAACCATGCGATTTCTTGGGAGACCTAATGGCGAAAGAATTCTTTCAATCTTGGTATTTGGATTATTTGGTTGAAAAATTGCTTATTGACACAACTAGACTGGCATACTACATATCTCACCCTCGCGGAGGGATACTCCCTGGATACTTAGGCGTTCAGCAAGGAAATTTAGACGGGGCCTGTCTAATTGGGAGCATCGGGCCCCCAAGTGAAAGCTTGAGAAGGCCCCCGAAAAGGTATTGACGTTGCTACATAAAACTCTTTCTCACAGATCATGTTGAACACTCACTACATCGATGGATCTGTCATCTACGGATCGAGCGAAGCGAAAGCTAAATCCCTGCGCTCCAACCAAGGAGGCAAACTCCTTCTAGTGGAGAAAGATAACAACACGTTTCTGCCTCCGTTCCAAGATTTACCCGTGGCTACGTCCAAGTCCGAATGTCCCCTGAATCCTTCCAGTTGTTACACTTCAGGTGAGAATTATAGGGCTAAAGGGTCTCCCTCAGCATTAAATATGTAAGAGCCTTCATCTTCTAAGATTTATAGCCTGGAGGATAGCTCGTCTGCCTTGTAAGCGTTAGGGTGCGGGTTCGATTCCCGCCCGGATTTTATCCTGAATGGATAATGTTCGTTCTCGGAACGGCTGGCTTTCTCTTATCCTGTCTTCCTCCTCTCTCCGATTTCGGGACGCGAGACCATAGCAGTTCCAGTTCCCTTTATCAAACCTCTAAAAAAAGTACGTCCGGGTTTTCCGCTTTTTATCAATTTTAGTAACTTACTTCCGTTTTTTTTTTTTTTTTTTTTTTTTTTTCTTTTTCTTTTGACTCTGGGTGAGATGAAAATCAGGCTTGCTCTTTTCTTTCTCTTAGGCTAGCCACTCACTATCAGGTAGACCTGACAGGTGCGGCTGGAAAGGTCCGCCCGCCCGTTAGATGTAGGTACCTGATAGTGAGTGGCCAGGTCTACAGGATCATGTTGAAGTGTTTATTGAGCTTTAAATGTGCTCGGATACTATATGTTCGAACAGTCTTTGAGGATACTTGGAGGTTCTTCTTTTACTACATCTTCATCTACAATTCTACATCCACCCTGTAAAGCTGAGAACCTAACAAATGGACAATTTTTTGCATTTTTCACTGCCCGCTTTCTTCTTCTTCTTCTTCTTCTTCCTCCTCCTCATCCTACTCCTCTTTTTCTTCTTCTTTTACCCTTCCTAACACTTTCATTTGACCGACAGTAACATTAGTAACACGCATGTCCTTATCTCACATTGTCGCCTTCCTCTTTCAGACCAAATCAATGTGGTGAAAACCATTTCCCTGGCTCACATCTACTGTGGCGCTTCCAATGGCATTGTCGCCTTACAGCCAGATATCTTCCATCCAGTCTCTCCTACGTAAGTAATTTCTTAAAAGCACCTACCCCTTCAAGGTCATAGCTTGGTTGTTTCGAAGTCAAGGACCCAATAGTCGACCTTGAGTTACCCTGGCCGTTTTGGTGTAAAATTGTCATCATTGGTCGTAATCTCACAAGATAAGATTAGCTAAGCTAGATGACGTGATCAGAAAAAGATCAAAGTGGTACCTACTAAAAAAAAAATCCATGTCAAAAGCTTTTTTTCCCTCCTTTGTTTCAGGAATAAGCTAACCCCCTGTGCTGATCTGCTGAAGCAAATAGATTTGACTTCTTTCAAATAATCTCTCAACTCCAAGAGAAATAACTGAATAATCAGTCTGGCACGACGTCAAAGGCTGATGTAAATCTAATATATAAAAATGAATGTGTGTGTGTGTGTTTGTTCGAACTTTATGCCTGGCCAAACCGCTCATTCCGGTTCGTTTTTGTTAAGCTACCCCGAGCAAGACCACTAAATGGAAGAGTGACATGAACGGCCATGCCTTAAGGATTTACTAGCAGAAATCCGGAGCAAAGCGACGGAGTAAATCCTTAAGGTCGCTTCGCTCCGGATTTCGGCTAGTCTAATAATAGAATAGGTAAAACAATTTGATAAAAAAATAAAGTTGAGCAACAAGTTTATAAAAAAAATTAAAATAATACCTACTAATGATCACTTAAAATGTTAAAATTTTCTAGATCTCTGGTTAAAATAGTGCCCTTGAAGTGCCTGGCCAGCGGTAATAGCAAGTTGAATGCACAAGTGCCCGATGGATCACTGTGAAGTTAAGTAAAGTTGGGTGTGTTTGCTGTCAGTATTGGTGACTATCTGGACATGAATTACTTGCTGAGGGTAATTCCCGGTGCTTAAAAACCTGGTTATAGGAAAAACCCCCAATCTGAAATTGCCAATCTGAGAAATTCGTAGGAAAAACCCTGTCTCGTCGACAAACAATCCGTTAAAAAGTCCCCTATAACAAACGTAAAACCCCTGACAAGAATAATTGTTTCTTAACTAAACAATAACAACGTCTTGTCTCGTGCCTATGTTGATATTGTTGATGCTTCATAACCTAACTGTAGTGACAGAACTAATACGTAAAACCAATAACCAAACCAAAGTGATGACAACCTGTGACTCACCCAAACTCAAGAAGGAAACCCTTAGGTGAAACTGACTCATTAGTCATTAGTAAAGTATCTACCTAGGTAGTAAAGTCATCAGTGTACTGGTATTGAATATAGTACAGGTTCTCAGACTTCTGAGTCACCAAATGAGTAGTTTTGATTCAAGATTCAACAAAGATACATTCGATATCTGCAGCTATCTATCTGATTGTAGCTAAGTATGATCGTAGTTGTATAGGTAGGTAGGTAGGTACCTAAGTAGGTATCAGCTAGATTGTTATATCTGAAGCTGAGTATACAGGCTGTTTCAAAAGTCCTGAAGATTCTCATCCCTATTAAGGATTGCCATGCCATTTTGCTCTCTCGAAGATCCCCCCTCCCTCTCAAATAGCAGGCCCTTCACTTCAACTCATTTCTCCCTATTAAAAAAAGTATTGCGAAAGAAAGTTGAAAATTTGTGGGTATATGAATCATAAATACACAATCACCACTCAATGAATAACTCAATAATGAATTACATTCTCACCCCCTTCCCTTCATTTTTCAAAAGTTGACAAAGGGGTAATCCCTATGAGCAAACACAATCCCCTTATTTCTCTCTCTCTCTCTCTCTCTTACTCCCTATCCCTCTAATCTACATATAGAGAAAGGGGTTGTAGTAAGTTTTCCTCTCCTTTTGCTTCAGGGAAAATGGGTCGCAGCCTTCTCTCCCCCAACCTCCCTAAGCTCGCGAGATAATAAATTATGGGTTGAATCCATCTAGCTTTCCCTTCCCATACACTTCCTCCTCTGGAGAAAGCAGAAGAAAGGGATGACCTCCTCTCCCCCTTCCTCCTGCCCTAAGCTCAGGAGAAAATTATGGGTTGAACCCAGTATGTTACTCTCTTCCCTCTCTCCTCAGGGGAAAGCAGGAGAAAGGGGTTGTAGTCCCCACTCCATCCTTCTTTAAGCTTACGAAGAACGAGTTATACATACACAATCCACCCCCTTTCTTTCGGAATATATTATTATCATCATCATCATTATTATTATCATTTTCGACGCCATTATGGTCATATGACGCAACATATAAACTCCACTCGGTATTGATGTGTCTGTGGCCTTTATAATGGCCTTTTTATTTCCATCAATAATATAGGGCCTCTATTTCTGTTGTTGTTTACAAAGTATATTGTGGGGGACGGAAGGCTATAACGCCACCCCATCCCGGAATGAGGTCCTATGACCGACAGAGAGGAGACAGGCAGACAGGAGAATAATGACGTTTCTGTAACTTATAGGCTGCCTTTTGAGGGGGAATAAGGACGGAGAGGGAGAGCGAGAGAGAGAGAGCGTCAATTTAGCATTTAGGTGCCAGACAAAGAGAGCGGAAGAGAGAGAGAGTCAATTTAGTATTTAGGTGCCAGACAAAGAGAGAGAGAGGGAGAGAAAACAGACAAGGGAGAGACTACGAGAGAGAAAGAGAGAGAGAGAGAGAGAGAGAGAGAGAGAGAGAGAGAGAGAGAGAGAGAGAGAGAGAGAGAGAGAGGCTGGCTCCATTGTCCTTACTTTTTGCAGAATCTTAGGCAATACAGTATCTTGGGCAATATCTCAAGTATTATATTTGGCGCTGGTTTTGTCTGTGCTCCCACCAACACATGTTGGATATTTGTCACGAAGTTTATTTAAGTAGACAGACACATCATGGTTAACTTTGTATCTCCCTCATTCGATTATAATTGCCGTGAGGTATATGACCTTGATGAAAGTTTCAACGCTGGTGTCCACCTCTGTGCCGATATCATTGTCAAGGCTTTTAAGTACAAGTTGTTTATTTGGTAAGTAAGTAACCAAGTAATTTTAATCCTGTTAGGATAATCCTGCGCAATATATTGTGCATTAATGATACAATGACCTGTGTGTTAAATATGACTGCAAGGTATTCTCATTGCACAATTAGGTACTTAGTTTTCAATGGCTTGTGGCTATCACTGACTAATTGACATTACCTTGACTAATTGCTTATCCAGCGTGTTATCTAGCCGTACAATACGCATGTCGAGGTCAGTGTCTATTAGCTTATCTCTAGGCTAGATGATGTCCTATAATATTCCCTCTAGATTTTCTCCAACAGGAAAATCCTCTAGATTTTTGTACATGCCTTTCTTTACGAGTACCTAAATATCCCTTTATAGGAGAATGTAAACAAGACACTTTAGATACAGACGAAACACGGAATTACGAACCTATTTGAATATCTACCATCAGCAATATTATAGTGACACATGCTATAGATCTCGGGTTCAATTCTCGGTTTAATAGAAGTTTTTGTGGGCTATAGACTTGAAATTTGGGATGCAGGGGTGCTCTCAACCTCGTGAGGACAATGAATTGGCTACTGGGATTAATGACAATGATTACCTATCGTATAAAACTGTGACATGCCTTTGGTATTATACAAAGAACAAATACTTCCATTCCATTGCATTACCTAATTCTTTGAAACTGTTGAGTTTCATCAGCATAAGAACAACCATTTTCTGTTGTATATTAACCTCGTTTTTAGAACGCTCAACATAAACAATACAAAGTTGACGAGAAATTTAACGCTCACTTAACAAAACAATGAAGTTGGTATTCACGGAATACCGAACAAGACATACTATACGATGGGCATGTTATAGCATGTGCTCGCAATCATAACATGTATGACTCAGTACTCGCGTTCTGGTTTATGACTTTGATGTTAAGTGGTGCTCAATATGCTGCACAGAGGGTTTGGGTTCATGGGTTGGCCAATTCCTGTGAAGGGCTTTAGGTCTCTCTGGAGCCTGGATTATAAAGGCTAGTTCATAGAAGGAATGGCCAAATAGAACTGACTGGAAAAGGCTTACCAAAAACGCTGACCCTTGTGAATACGAGAAAAGGTGACGAAGAAGAGGAGAAGAGAAGTACATAGAGGGTATAGAGAGGACAGAAAAATGACCAGTTGGTAAATAGAGAGTGGGGGTAGGGAGACAGGAGGATAAAGAGAGAAGAGAAAGAAGAGGGACAAGAAATCATAGACCAGGAACCAGGACTGGATCCAAAGGTCACCTAAAGGGATGAAGAAAAAGGGCAGAAGCGAAAGCATTCGTTCTCTTTGTCTGTTCTGTGTCGGAGGTTGGGAACTTCTTGGTTGGACGAAGACAGAGATACAGGAGGCAGACCTCTCGTCACCTTGTGTTTATAAAACAAGTATTGTTTATGCTTATAATGTTTGTGGTATAAGTATGTTTTGTGTACTTATAACATTATGTATGTGTATACTGTTTAGGTATCCTATATTATAGTTTGACCAGCATATATTATGCACAAACAGTTAATACAGAATGGAGGAAAACCACGGAATGGATGCTCAAAATTGTAAAATAAATGAAACAAAGGTTTTAATTTGGCACCGATATTTTTTTATTGAAAAGTTTACTGGTTCGTATCTAAAATTATTTATATCTCCCACTAGTCAAATGTGGGTCGATCAGATTTTTGTCAAACCATGATGACTTGTGTACTTGTGAAGACAGTTTACATGATATTTGTAGATAGATGTTTTCACTATAATAAATTATGACCTTATCAGAAATTTTACATGTCCTTTCCGGACTTCATACTGGTGTGGCGTCGAACCTGAGGGCTTTGCCCCTAAAATTGACTACCTCAACTAGGTATTTTCCACGATGGGAGAGCAAACTAATAATAATCTCCAATGTGAAACTTGTGATCTTGAGGAGGACTCTGCGGACATTGATATCAAATGTAAACTATGCTGCAAGGGTATTTCCGCTTCGTTTTTGTCAAGCTACCCCGAGCAAGACCACTAAATGGATGAGTGACATGAACGGCCATGCCTTAAGGATTTCGGCTAGTCTAATAATAGAACAATTTGATAAAAAATAAAGTTGAGCAACAAGTTTATAAAAAAAATAAAATCATACCTACTGATGATCACATAAAATGTTAAAATTTTCTAGATCTCTGGTTAAAATAGTGCCCTTGAAGTGCCCTGGCCAGCGGTAATAGCAAGTTGAATGCACAAGTGTCCGATGGATCACTGAAGTTAAGTAAAGTTGGGTGTGTTTGCTGTCAGTATTGGTGACTATCTGGACATGAATTACTTGCTGAGGGTAATTCCCGGTGCTTGTCTTGTGAGTAAGTATAGCAATGATGGATCTTGTGAGAAGCGATTTTAGTGGTAGTTCAAGATCAAGTGTCATTCTGTCACTGGGCACTGACGTATATCCAGCCTCACGGCGTGGGCGGCTCCGGGAGGGACACTTAGAGGCTTTTGAGAGACCCCTAAAATTACCAATCCCCAAAAAAGTAGCTAACAAGCATCTAAATAGTTCACTGCAATCCGAACTACTCGAATCAGTATCACGTGAACCCAGGAAATCCCCCAGAACTTGAAAGATATCGTAATCGTCAGATCAGTAGCAGGTAGCATCTGAGTCATTCTTGTAAACGCTAAATTCTTGTAAATAATTATCGTATTATCAAGTAAATTTTAGTAAAATACACAACTACTCCTACTGTGGTCTTTGTTCACGCAAAAGCACTTGAGGAACGAGAACTCTGATCCCCCGATTTGTAAAAGTTTAATTCTTGGTCCTATACTCCAGATTTTGTAGGTCCTAACCAGGGATAGGGATATAAAATGAAAGTCTGATGGTTTTAATGTGAAATTACTTAACATATTACAATATACGTACCTATCTACTTGGCCGCATTAATATTGTTAGTATTAGCAGACGCAGGAGAAGTTTACATACATTGTTACCTACTGCTCTCATCTCTGATATGCGGGTAGATAAAAATGGACTAAATAAAAAGTAGCTAACAAGCATCTAAATAGTTCACTGCAATCCGAACTACTCGGATCAGTATCACGTGAACCCAGGAAATCCCCCAGAACTTGAAAGATATCGTAATCGTCAGATCAGTAGCCAGGTAGCATCTGAGTCATTCTTGTAAACGCTAAATTCTTGTAAATAATTATCGTATTATCAAGTAAATTTTAGTAAAATACGCAACTACTGTGGTCTTTGTTCACGCAAAAGCACTTGAGGGACGAGAACTCTGATCCCCCGATTTGTAAAAGTTTAATTCTTGGTCCTATACTCCGGATTTTGTAGGTCCTAACCAGGGATAGGGATATGAGATGAAAGTCTGATGGTTTTAATGTGGAATTACTTAACATATTACAATATACGTACCTATCTACTTGGGCGCATTAATATTTTTAGTATTAGCAGACGCAGGAGAAGTTTACATACATTGTTACCTACTGCTCTCATCTCTGATATGCGGGTAGATAAAAATGGACTAAATGTCTATTATAATGAATACAATAATGAAGAATGTATTTACGTGTGAATGATTAAAAGCACCCTTCATTCATCATCAACACAATTTCATTACATCTGTCCATTTTTTATGCTTCGATGATTAGTTGATTAGTAACGTAACCCCTTTGGCATGTCCATGTCGGTACGTAGGTACGAGTATGTCGTATAAACTGACGAAGCATATACCTTACCCATACTGGTTTCGGTGTGATGTCATTCGAACAATCAAAAAGTCCAACATCTCCTTTTAAGAAGAATCGAATCACACAATCACCTTATCAGTTTATTAATAAGAGATAGACCAGAGCTAGAAATATGCGTTGGTAGAAGCAAGATGTAGAGCTGTTGGGATAGAAAGAAGAATCAGAGCCAGAATCATTGGGACACGAGACTAATCCTAATAGGCATTGTAATAATCAAACACCACAATATGCTAACACTGACAACATGACAAATTCTGCGACCTCTTTCTCAATATTGGATATTGGTAGTTCTGGTTCCTCCCGTTCCTCATACCTTTTACAATATCTTTTTATTTATTAGTTCCTAGCAAAAGTCATAAATAAGGGAAGGTTGGCCACAATTCCCCTTAGAATCGTTACAAAACCGATACATATTTCAGCCTGTTCTGTAAGAATCTCACTCATGTTGCCAAGCTTTGTGATCACACGCTACTTTGGCATGCTGTTGGCACTTAACCTTGCCAATATATTGCCTGAACTTGCAGACTTGTGCAGAGCTTGGGTCTTCTATGTATATTATATTGTGTGGAGGCGATCTTAAAGCTGCTCTATCTATCGACCAAAGAGTTCAACGTTCAATCCCCGGTAAAGGTTAACAATATGTTTTTCTCGCTTATGCGATATTTCGTTTTGTAATCTTGTTTGCAATGTTTGTCAGAGGCGTGGTGCGGTGGAAGCAGATAGATGTTATTAACCTTATAAGTAGGTGTTTTTTTTCGTTTTTATGTTGTATTAGTATCATGTTATTTCTTTTCTCGACGTTTTGTATGGTTTGGGTTGGAAGATATAAGGTGTTTCCTTTCATCCCTTTCTTTTTCTTTCCATCTTCCCTCTCCTTCGTAAGGACTTTACATTCCCTAAATCTTACAACGTGCCATTTCTAATTCTTAGGAACAAATCTACTTTTAGGTACAATGTCAAAGTTGTCTGTTACGCATCTGCAAAAGCTGTTTAGGCTGGCGCAAATCCTACTCTTACAAAAGTTCACGATAAAGGAGATCAACAGACCACTCTTGCTACTCCACTGATCGCTGGTTCGATCTCTGGGTGCAGTTCAATATTGCACACCACAACCACACGGCTTGGTAACAATATGAGACCAAGATGTCTCATCCCACATATCTACCCAGTGGTTATTAAAATTATGCAAGCTCCATTGTCCTTTTTTTTTAAGAGGTTTGACAGAGGGAACTGTAACTGCTATGGTCTTATCGTCCCGAAATCGAAGAGAGAAGGAAGACAGGATAGGAGAAAGCCAGCCGTTCCGAGAACGAACAGTATCCCAGCAGGATAAAATCCGCCCCGGGCAGGAATCGAACCCGCGGCCTAGCGCTTACAAGGCAGACGCACTACCAACTAAGCTAACTAGGCTGGCTCCATTGTCCTTACTTTTTGCAGAATCTTAGGCAATACAGTATCTTGGGCAATATCTCAAGTATTATATTTGGCGCTGGTTTTGTCGCCGGATGGAGCTCAATGCTCCTGTCGCGTCGATAAAACAACCTCAGTTTTAAGAGCGATGTAAAACGGTAAAATGCATAAAGGTGTGTCCACACATAGTCGACCGGCCGTCGATGCACATCGATTAATGGTCGATCAACTAGCAGAAATCCGGAGCAAAGCGACGGAGTAAATCCTTAAGGTCGCTTCGCTTCGGATTTCGGCTAGTCTAATAATAGAATAGGTAAAACAATTTGATAAAAAAATAAAGTTGAGCAACAAGTTTATAAAAAAATTAAAATCATACCTATTGATGATCACTTAAAATGTTAAAATTTTCTACATCTCTGGTTAAAATAGTGCCCTTGAAGTGCCTGCACATCGATTAATGATCGATCAACGGCCGTCGACTATGTGTGGACACACCTTTAGAAACAAAATATTTGCATTTCGATTTCAGGAAAAGAGTACGTGGCCGCTGTCGGGCTAGCACCTGAGCCATCCGGTTACTCCAAGGTATATAATCCCGACGTAAATCCCACCACTTTGGCGGACATGGTGGCCGGTGCATATCGATCCCTGCACACCTATATCCCGGACAAAATTGAGTAAGTTTAGTTTCTCGGGATTCTCGGGGCCCATGGTCCTTCTTCGAAACATAGTCCTTCTTTGTTTGCTCAAGATAATACACTATACAGTTATTGATTTGCCAAAGATTTTATTGATTAGCAAAAAAAAAAAAAAAAAAAAAAAAAAAAAAAAAAAAAAAAAAAAAAAAAAGAACCTATCTTTAACCTATACCTTCCATCCCAAGTATGTATTGTGAAATCTCCAAATAACAGACACTCTCGGTCTGGAACACTCCACCATTTATGAGAGGTGTCCTCCACTATTCGGAGGTTTTTCCCATAAGAAACTGATAAAAATGTCTCCGTTTCAGAGGTGTTTGTTTGGAGGTTTTACTGTATTTACCTTCTAGTACCTAATTACAAATATATGTAGGAATAAAATTATACTTATTGAATGTGTTGATGTTCATTTCCTCAGTTTCGTCACTGAAGATCGCAAAGTGTCCTTGTCGATTCCGATCAGCCAAGGGTTTCACAATCCTGGCCCGACTTTCGCCGTCAAGGAAAACTTCGACCTTCTCCTCCGAGGCCAAGCCACACAGCTTCAAGATAAAGCCGACCAGTTTATATCAGAAGAGGTAAGTGGACGGTATTTACATATGTAGGTTTCGTGTACGTAACGTCGCTTCGCACCCTTAGGCCAGCCACTCACTATCAGGTGGACCCGACAGGTACGGCTGAAAAGGTCCGCCTGGCAGCTGTACATACCTGATATCTGATGAGCACACACACTATCAGGTAGATCTGAAAGGCGGACCTGATCAGGTGTACCTGTCAGGTGTACCTGTCAGGTCTACCTGATAGTTACCCTTCAAGATAACCAGGCTAGCGACAGGGTTTGTTTTTGTAATTCTTCTTGCTTCTTAGTTTTCAATGGCTTGTGGCTATCACTGACTAATTGACATTACCTTGACTAATTGCTTATCCAGCGTGTTATCTAGCCGTACAGGTACTTAGTTTTCAATGGCTTGTGGCTATCACTGACTAATTGACATTACCTTGACTAATTGCTTATCCAGCGTGTTATCTAGCCGTACAATACGCATGTCGAGGTCAGTGTCTATTAGCTTATCTCTAGGCTAGTGTTGCTAGCTTGCTAGATGATGACCTAAAATATTCCCTCTAGATTTTCTCCAACAGGAAAATCCTCTAGATTTTTGTACATGCCTTTCTTTACGAGTACCTAAATATCCCTTTATAGCCTTGACTACCCCACATCCTACTCAAACTTCTCAACTTCCTGTGAATTCATTATACATAGTTATAAGAATAAAGGGTGTGACAAAGATTAGGGGTGGGAGAGCAATAGAAAATAGGGGGGGGGAGACACGGAGAAGGAAAAGAAGAAACACACTTCCTCCTCTTTTGTACACGCAAAGTGGAACCAAGTTTGCAGTACAAGTTACAAGTTATTGTTTGCATAATAACAATGAAGACTTGAGAAGTAGGTACCTAGCATTAGTAGGTAGGTATACCTGTCTAGGTAATAACAATAACTAATAAGTCCAATAACCATAGCAACAAAGAAGCAATGTTGATAATATTGCGGGCTTTGATGCTAATCTCTCGAACACACGTGCAAACTCAAAACCACACCTACAATTATATCAATATTCAGGTTGTTTTTCAGTCTCTTGCATTGGCAATAAAAACTGTCTGAAGTCTGCAAATAGAGAGGGGCGAGCCTCCCTAATTTCATCTCTTGCACCCCTCGTCTCACGTAATTTTACCTCGTCCTCCCACCCTGAAAAACCCCCCTTTTCCTCCCTCCCCCTACCCCCTTTTCATCCACCCTATACCACCCAGTCACACTCAGTAGGTACTCCTTTTCTTGTTTCCTCTTTTTACCTTCTTTATCCTATAGAAAGGAAAGTAATGTAATCGGCTGTTTACTTTGTATTATTCTTCTATTTCCCTCCCTCTGTTCGTCTCCATTTCCTCTATCCTGACCATCTGATATCTTTAGCACACATCTCTTCTCGCTTTATCTCGCTCTTCATCTCTGTAGTCTGTACCCTTCCCCCCTCCCGTATAAGCTTAATCCAACTCTAGGGCTATTTGCCCCTACACCTAAGTCTCAGGGTGGGCTTTTTTCCCCTCTCCATCCTACTGTTCATCTTCCCACTTCTCTGTCCGCTATAACGGCTCTCAGCCTCTCCATTTCTCATCTCTATACGCCCTGTCTTGCCTTTATCGCCCATCTGACCCCAGTACTGCCCATCTTCCCCATAATGAAGGTCACTGCTTTTGTCTTATAAAAGGACTTGATTCTTATATTTACCTTCATTCCCCAAGTGGTTTCAACGCTTTTAAACAAGAACAAGCAGTAGATAAGCTCTTACCTTCTTACTCAATCAGAAAACAAACAGAGGTCTTCCATTGACTCGAAATGTTCTACAGAAGTGCTTCAGTTTAGCACACTCGTACACTAGCCTCCAGGTGAGCCCACCAGTGAGAGGTCCAGTAACGTCTAGTTCACATGACTCCCAGAAGACAGCTTATGTCATCAGACTAATTAATTCTGGTCAGTAAGTAGAACTTTACAAACTCCATGAGAACCATTCACCATCAAATACATAACTATGTCATTTGTCGCCTAATAAGGCAGCTATGCCAAAACCGCAGCACCAAACTCTTTCAAAGTTCAAATAATGAAAGGAGTCTGATGACTGGAGAGTTATGAAGTTAGTCAACTATTGATTCTAGATCGTTATCGTAACTTACTACACCTGTCAAGAAATTCTGTGGATTCTGAATTTCATCAAAATTCAAAGATTGCGCAACTTGAAAGGCAATCATAAGTGAATCAAATGGTACCTAATGTTATGCAGGAGTTGACTTGGGGTGAATTATCTTTTCATTTTGACCTGATATTGATGTCCAATATTGATCAGTGGTAATGGGCAAGTGGGCATACTTGTACTTAGATATGTAAGTAGGTACAACCTAGTTACCCATAGTTCTGATTCCCACACCAAAACCCCCACAGAGTTTACTACCTTGGTTGGTTTTCTGGCTAGAAATTCTATTCTTGCTGAAGAGGCAATAAAGTTCAATGAGATTTATCACATTATTGGCTTGGAAAGTTTCCATCCTCACCACTCCTCAACACCTCAACTAGGTATTTTCCACGATGGGAGAGCAAACTAATAATAATCTCCAATGTGAAACTTGTGATCTTGAGGAGGACTCTGCGGACATTGATATCAAATGTAAACTATGCTGCAAGGTGGTACAAGATGCAGTGTCCGTCATCTGTGGACATTGGTTCTGCTCCAAGTGCCTGGACAAATACTTCCGTCTGGTCCAGAAGACTCCTAAAGTTTGTCCAGTGTGTGAGTATGCTATAACGGATGAGGAGAAACACTTGAGTTACGTGGATAGAGAATTGGAGCTATCCAGTACTGAGAAGTTCTACAAGGCTTGGACCAACAAGTATCAGACATACAGTGACTTCCCAACAGGAGAATGGGACAACTGGTCTGCTGAGCCAAATGATGAGGATGTTTCGTCAGTTGATAGTCGTCTTGTCGATCCTGGAGACAATTCTGAACAATGTACAGACTACTTGAGTTCGAGTGCAAGTGAATAATCAATCTCGTCCTATCGTTCTAACGAGTATTTTGTTTTCCCATGGTACAAACAAGACTTTGTGTGTTTGGCAAATGTTCTTGCTTGTCTCTAATTAATAACATTAATGTCTTCTGTGTTTTTAGTGTTTACGCTTTGGCAGGAACAGAGCCTAGATTAGTGTATGACTACTTGAGTTCGAGTGCAAGTGAATAATCAATCTTGTCCTATCGTTCTAACGAGTATTTTGTTTTCCCATGGTACAAACAAGACTTTGTGTGTTTGGCAAATGTTCTTGCTTGTCTCTAATTAACAGACTACTTGAGTTCGAGTGCAAGTGAATAATCAATCTCGTCCTATCGTTCTAACGAGTATTTTGTTTTCCCATGGTACAAACAAGACTTTGTGTGTTTGGCAAATGTTCTTGCTTGTCTCTAATTAATAACATTAATGTCTTCTGTGTTTTTAGTGTTTACGCTTTGTTCATTCGTCTGGCTTACTAATTAATCTCAAGTCGTATTGTTAATTGTTTTATTAATCTTGTGGATACTTCATCACCTGTATCTTATTATCCCACTGCGCGCACTTACACGGATCATTTAATATGTTTATCAACATCACGTTTACACAATTATGTGTGTTTTACATGAGCTACCATCACTCGGGCGTTTCATTGTGGACTGTTGTCTCACATTAGAATTGTGTTGGGAAAAATGTTCTTAACGTGTGTTATCCTACCTACGTGTGTTATCATATTCAATAATAATATGTTAATTGAATGATCAATAAGTTTTAATTAATTTATTAAGAAAATAATTTTTCCCATAACCATGCAAGGGAAAAATAATGGGTTCTCATTTCTCAATTAACATACTTATAGCCATGTATTTACCTACTTTTGCATGTATTACATTGTTACATATCATATCAATATGTAATTATTATTGTGTAGGGTAAAAGGTGAATTATTTAATTTATGTTAGGAAATTATCTCCATGATGAAGAATAATAACTCCATAAAGGTTATAACTTGGAACACAAGCCACTGACACTTATCTGGCAGTTTTCGTTTGTGAAAGGCAACAGTTTCATAATTGGGTTTTTATTGCTCAATATGGTGGAAATTGCCCAATAGCTTATCGTCCAACAGAGGCTCACGCGCTCATGTCACATCATACGCCTGTGGAGTGGACCTTTAGCTATTATTTCGTAGTCCAAATTGCTATCTATGTTCGAGTTTCCTAAGTCCACCTTGAACTTTGAATTAGAACCAAGTGCACTGATCCTTTGCAACTTGAAACCTCAAAACCTCACGCTGTCTAGCTTATAGCCTTAACCTTTGGCCTTCTAGCTTATTGTTGACCAAGGACCAAGTGATAAGTATTTCTATCAACGCTGTCTAGCTTATAGCCTTAACCTTTGGCCTTCTAGCTTATTGTTGACCAAGGACCAAGTGATAAGTATTTCTATCAAATTGATTTCACATTAATCTATGTCAGGTTGAATAGTAATGATGTAATGAATAATATGATAATAATGAGTCATTTTCCTCCATCTATGACTAAACTACAAAAAATTATCTGTCCGTGATTTTACTTGAGCTTTCCTGTTACTGGAAATGAGAAAACGTTCATTTATTTGTCTCCAAAATCATCCTAATCGAAAAGAGCGCACTTTGCATTGCTAAACACATGGTTCCTAATTCTGATGGCAGGTGTTATTGACGATATGATATGTAGCAACTAACAAGTTTACAGTCCCCGAGAATTCCGAGTAATGGTTTCGTTATTCGGTTATTCTGTGTATAACGCCATCGAGTGGACTCTGGTGTGAGATGTTGATAACAAGTGATAACAAGTTGAATTGATAAGGAATGAATCATATTTCATATGTGTGAGTGTGATATATCATCCAGGAACTCGGGTTACATCAGGGTACAGGGTCAAATCAGAACTCCAGGACAAAATCTACTCACATGAAAAACTGTTAGGCCGAATTTTCTCCCTTATCCATACTTAGTATTTATTATTGTTATTATTAATCATTACACCTATTACATTACTCATTACCACCTTTGTAGAGCAGCGCAAGTTTCTTTTGGTACAGAAATTCTTGGTTAGGTAACTCTAATGTGGAGACCAAACTCAATATTTTCACATTGCGGTCTTCAGATTTGACCAACTTTTCAGGCAAGCAAGCACATGTAAACGGTGAGAATTTCTTAAAGTAGTTACATATCTACATCTACCCAGAAATGTAAAACCACTGACTGGACAATGATCTTTGAGGTTTGTCAAAATCAATCAGTTGAATCAATATGAAACATGGAACAAAGAGTGAATTTGTCGCTCGAACTGATATGTAGACTACTATCATTATCTGAAATGTCTCTTACCATTAGTGTATGAATTGGAAACCTTGTCAAATAAACAATAGGTATGCCACCATAAAGTCGCATGCCTGTTTTCATATCGACATGAACATATCAGTGAAAGTCTTGTTAGCTACCTAATAAATATTTAATGCTCATCAATTTATTGAGTCCTAATATGATACATCACAAGACACTTTCTTTCATTCAAAAAATGACAATGAGAAATGATGATGTGTCAGCATAAGTAAGTAGGTAGATACCCGCAGTAAATATGATCAATATGAGCGTAATCAGCATAATGTTGGCTAAACAACAAAGAATGATAGATACTGTAGGATTGTTGATACGGGCAATTTGATGACCAATGCACATATTTACCACTCACACATCATGCCAAAATAAACATTAAACAAAGAGCAAATGGCCAGTACCTACAATGATGTGTCAGCATAAGTAAGTAGGTAGATACCCACAGTAAATATGATCAATATGAGCGTAATCAGCATAATGTTGGCTAAACAAAAAAGAATGATAGATACTGTAGACTGTAGGATTGTGTTGATATGGGCAATTTGATGACCAATGCACATATTTACCACTCACACATCATGCCAAAATAAACATTAAACAAAGAGCAAATGGCCAGTACCTACCTGAATATGTAGATAGATACCCACCACTATTTATGAATGGTCAATTGATCATTCGACAAATGAATGGAACGTGCTTTTGAATAGGTAGTCAATATGCTTAAATTTAGTATTTACATACTCGTATGTGGGTGGTCCTTTGATATCTACCCTATTGTTAACTGATCTTTATAGCATAGCTATATGATTTTGCTTATCAATGTTAATACTTAGTTTCATTCTACTCAGAACATTTTGAAAGTCAAGGCCTCCAAAAGTTGAGTTTGATATTGATTAGGGCGTAAGGTAAGTTATTTTAAATATCATGATGTTTTTTATGTCTAAAGTAATCTATCTGTGCGTCACTGATTTGACCTACCTTCCTACCCATAGCTGTGTAAACAAAGATAAGATAAGTAAACTACTCCTCAATCTTCTAAATGAGAGTGTAAACAAGACACTTTAGATATAGACGAAACACGGAATTACGAACCTATTTGAATATCTACCATCAGCAATATTATAGTGACACATGCTATAGATCTCGGGTTCAATTCTAGTATACTTGTTATTCCACTCAACTGCACTCTGCAATGAAGGTTATGGAAATGTCATCTCAATGGTTTCATGGTCACTCTAAAGTTCTTCCACTGCAATCATACTCGATGAATCATAGTGAACAGAGCAGTGTTATTAGTGTAGCATAGTTGCATAGTGGGCTCAACCATTGGCTCACGGTGTGCTAGGACGCTAGGAGTAACCATAGAGTCTATAGACTGTGGGGTTGTACCAGTGGGGCCCGTATATCCTGCTTTAACCTTTAGAGTGCCGACACTTTATAGTTATGCCGTGGCTATCCAATAGGTACAACTCATGCACAAGTGCACATACATTTTTCCTGATTTGTCTATGCTATCCCCAAACCCACTGTTGATAAAGCCATGTTTCCTCTTCAAATGTATCTCTTTGATTCAGCTAAAAATTTAATTTGTAGCATGACAGCCTGATTGCATTGTCGACTGCTATGGTTTCCATTAATTTGAACAAATTCCAAATGCACAGTTCCTAATTCCGGCACTCATTCTTGCCCTCAATTACTTGTAACATATGGAAATGAAATTTTAAAATTTTCATTGCATTCATGAGACAATTGTTGTTGAAATTTGCTATAACTTCCGTTTTCTGGACAAATTTCTAATGGGTGCTCCACTGAAACAAAATCCATGGCCAGATTGGGATTCAGTATATTTTGTGATGTTGTAGATCTAATGAAATACTCAATAATCATAGTATTGATATCCAGGAGATTCTATCAAAATTAAACATACCTACATAGTACATATTAACACTTTGAGTGCCACGTTAGTCATATATGACTGACACCACAAAGTCCGAATAGGCTCCGTTAGTCACTATTGACTGACACGGGGGCCTGTGGGGAAATTACACCTTTTTTGCTTGGGCACGCAAATTGTTAAAATGCTCAAAATTATTCAGGCAGTAATCTAGAGATTCCAAGGTATCCTAGGAGAACATGTGAGGGAATATCACATGTGTGTCATACTCGTACCTACACTCAGCACATTTAGCGTACCAATTTAGAATTACCTACCTACGTATCTAGATACGATATCAATTCGATTTAATAACATAATGAAATGTTCATTTTACCAACGGAGATTGACGATATTTATGGCTTATCAACTCATCTTTCCTCAAATCATCATTATTCATCACAACCTCCGCGAGGATTTAAAGAGACCACATCAATTGAGATCACAAATGTGTACATATGCTTGATGTGTTTAACTAGGGATATCCGGTCTGGCAGTACGGTTTTTACCTACGGGATGATTCTGTGTACCTCTTACTGTGTTAGACGAAATCTTTGAACTTGGAAAAGCAGATTTTAAAAACATAAAAAAGTAAAAACGAAGTTGAAAATATAGCAACTTCCTCAAAGTAGAAAGAAGCTTGTGCTGTGGCCGCTCCGCGCCTTTAGGTTATATGTATCTACAACTCGCATAGGTCACCATCTTAAATGACAATACTCGCATAGGTATTTTGATAAAGTCACGCACTTCATTCATTTCCATATGTCACCAATAAAATTATCACATTCCTTTCCTAGTCATAAAAAAGTAGGCAATTGTAAATATCTATTCAAATAATTATCAACCTACCTGATTCCGTAAAATTAATCAGGAATTCCTCTCGGAACTTTGCTGAAATCCACCACGAGAGTTTTTTGATGAAGCAGTTTTATCAGGTTGGATTCAGTAGGTCTGATTATAAACTCGCTTCCAGTGAGAATTCTACACATACTCGTTTATGTAATGGCTTTACAACTATCCAGGTGGCTATGTTCAACATAATTCAAGTTTGTAAGTAGGTAATGCCATGTTAATAGGGAATAGCGCCGTATGTTGAATAAACCTATGTAGAATGCCTTATTGGTGGTTCACATATAATGCTTACAGACGAACAGCCTATAAGAATCTGGGATGTGAATAAATTAGGAATTTAATTTGCACCTAGGTACATATCTATGTAATTAATCTACGCAGCATCTTGGCAAACTGATGTAGTTTTGCAAGTTCGGGTTTACTCGAGATGGCTGAAAGATCAGAGGGAAATTTTGCTTTCTCCAAAGAAGTTACGGGCTCGAGTAAGTTTTAGAAAGGTGCCTTTTAGAGTTTGCACTTTTACATTCTATTCCTACTGCCTCGTCTTACGTTATGAAGGAGTCACACAATTAAATCGATTTATTTGGCGCTAAGCGCAAATCGATTTAAAATTATCGGTCTATTAATAGATGGTCTATGGTAGATTTCATAAGAACATACGAAAGTCGTTGATTTCAAGCCCATGTGAAAGTAGGTATTTGGTGATAGATTTTAATGATAACTCTGAACTGAAGACGAAATTGTCTACTAATATGTAAATACGTACCAATGTATAGGTCTTAATGTAGGTACTTGTCAACTATGTATATTCGTTCTATTGTAGGCAATGTAGGCATTATTCCAATTATTAAAGTAATTAAGTACTCAGGGGGGTCAAATCCTCAGCCAGCATTGATGCTAGAAAATATAGAAATCCTATTTCAAGTCTACGCTACATATGTTAAGATGACAGGGGACATCTAGTACCCATCATAATCCTAGAAACAAGTTTAAATGAATGTGCATTCAGAGTTTAGACATAGAAAATGAACTTTTACTAACTTAGTTAGGAAATGTGAAATGATCACTTTTGTATACCGGATGATACTAGAAATAAGAAGCCGCCATTTTTTATGAATATTTCTTTTATTGAAGGAAAAGCTGGTACAGGCAAAATGTAGGTAACACTTTTTCATTGCCTCTACTAAGATTGGTTTTCTATTTATTGTCTCAATAGATATATACACTTGTGTCAACTTAGTACTCTCACTCAACGGCACGGACTATGTCTCAATCCCTAATCACAGCTAATCCAAAGTTAACACGTTGTCAATGTAACCACGTTATGTAATGGGACTTTGGAAGAAGAATAGATATTAGACGTAGAAATAACACAAATATCCACGGGTATAGAAATAACATAAATGTATCCACTATGTAGACATTATTAGAGCACACGATAGGTTGAAGATCCCATGGGAAGAAAGTAATCTCCGTAGACCCAGGATGTGAAGTTTACATCACGGATGAGCTTTGTATTGTAATTCACACTCATATCTTGCATAGATCATGTAACATGAGATCGCACGTTTGCGAATGAATAAACGTATTTTACATAATAGCCCGAGGTGCCTTGGTCCTGACTTTTCCAACTTTGCATTTGATGACTAATGGTCCAGATGTAGGGTCTATATTTTGAATTATTATTTATATCATTAGATTCATTCGCCATGATTGTCATTATGCGTAGGTATGAAAATTCAAACACTTTTCAGGGTTACAATGAATGAAATCTTAGAAGTATCAGCTTTGACTATGGCGCAGGCAAATCATTCAATTTGTTTTCTGAATGTCATAAAATCTTCAGAAGCGCCTTTGGCAGAACAGCCTTTGAAACTTGAACGCTTTTGTGGGTAACTAGAATAACTAGCATGAGAATGAATCGTCTGTAATAAAAGGACATGGTAAATTAGGTATATGATTTTGTAGGGAAGGTAGGTAGGTACCATAATCATCTTTAAGACTACAATACCATCTAACAAGAGCATACCTAACATAGGTACAATGATGCCTAATAGCCACAATCCGGCACGGCCGTACGCATACAGAAACAATCACCAAACATATTTTTTAATTATCCAAGTCTGGGTCTGGAGTCGTGCTTTAATGGTCCATTCATAAATCACACATACACAATAGCCCGGCGTGTTACAAAAAGCCCGAGGGAGGAGTGAAAGTAATCTACTTGAGGGAGAACGGGAGCAATTCAAAAAAATGAACGAAACCCACCAAGATTTGAACTTCCGCCATACATTCACCTGAACAATCACACATTGTGATCTTTCGGGAATCGAAAGTGTGAACTGGTCGAATTTAAATTGTGCCACAGCTATCAATTGATAGGATCTACATTTTACCTGGTGCCCAGAATATATGGACGAATGTACGCTCAAATCGTGTCCATTCAACAAACTTAACTATGTCTATCAATATCAATTCCGCTCACTAATTGACATACCAAATATCCATGATTTGTGGTACTATCCTGGACTCCCTGTTTTAACGTACATTTACAGAAATGGACAGAAACTGTGTATGTAGAAATAGAAATAACTATACATGGACAGACTACACAGAGCTGTATTCTGATGAACGGATCAGCGAACTTATTAATGATCTCTTGTTTATTTACTAGGTATTGTTCATGGTACCTATCATTGGAAATAACAAAGCTCAACCTTTCATTAGGTGCCTTGGTTTCATAACGTTGAGTCAATCTATCATCATCGTCTGAGCAGCTTTCATTGTATTCTTCTACAATAGTTCTTGCGAAACACAAAAAACAATGACATTTCTTGCTGCAAGCAAAACCAATAACGAAGAATATTTCAACTGTAACGTACTTCACGTTTGGTATTTTTCACAATTGTATAGTTTAGTTTCTTTTATTGGTTGAAAATTAATTTTCAATAATTCATACTGTCGAATTGAAAGTCCTCTAATTGTAATTTGTTAATAAGGCAAATGATGAAATCCAAGATATGTACTTGTACCTACACCCAAACAATAAAAGAAAGGTACTCCTGATGTTCATCAAAAGAAGAACTCTCTCTTTTCTTCTTGCTCTTGTCTCCCCTTTTATCACTCTCTCCTTACTTCTAATCTTTCTCTCAGCTTGCATAATTAACACCAAGAGAAAGAAAAGGAGATCAGAAGATGTACAAAATATATTGAAGATTGAACATCCTAACGTCCAGTGTATGAGCTGCTCTAGGTCCCATCATTAGCGGATATAACACTGATGTTCCAAATAATTTGCCAAGAGCGTTGTTTAATGATGAACAGGTTTCAGATGGCATAGATATCTTCTGGTAACGTATAGTTAGTATCACCTATGTGGTAACATGACCAGATATTATGCGATTATCTAAGAGGAGTACCTGGTCGTCTTCTAATTGTAGTAACATCTTCCGATTTCCTATGCCTACTTGGAAGTATCCTTATATGGCGACGACCTTGAAAGCGGCCTTGATGTGGTTACGTCTCTTTCGTCAGTATTCCATTAAATTACAGAATTCTTCTTAAATTTTCAAAGAACGGTTCCTACCTCCGGCTGGATAAGTTTTCAGTTTTTGCCTGTGAACAAATAAACCACTGTGGGAATATTCTCTTCAGATCGTCAGAGATGTCATCTTGGATAAGGTCCATGACTGTTGTCCTCAATTATAGGCACATCACGCAGTGTTTCATTTGTTTCCTATTGGCTTTGCCAGTATTGTTTTGTGTAATCTCAACTTACAAGCACGTTCCTTGTCTTCCTGTACATGTGCTATCTTGTTATTATTGTACGTCTCGTTTTTGTTTCTCCAAATTAGAGGATAATATCTTCACATCTTTCTACGCCTTGTAATGTTTCCGTCCTCACTGGTTAATTTTCAACCAAAATCTCAACACTTCATGAGGACATTACTTAGATACATATTAGTTTGATGTCCTTTTCTTGTTGATGTTTTCTAAGAAGAATTAAATAGGAACTCAAAGAATTTGAGACTGATTGGCAAGGAATCTTCTTTGTTTCTTATAATTTTATACAAAGTTTCCAAAAAGTTGTTTGACCACAACGGTTGAGTGGCTAGTTCCTCTTGTAGAATCTGCGTATCACTCCTAGTGGCAAAGGATTAGGATATCATCTTTGAAGGAACTCCGCAAATCCTACCACACTCAGTCACATGTCATTCATACGAGCATCCAGGTTGAAGTCTTGAAACGTCTACTTCTTGGAAGGTCAAAGTCGATTGGTTGGCTACCTTTGCCAACTGACTAATTCTCAAATTCTTCTTATATAACATGAGGAATGGTCACATATTATTTATTATGTCATGTAGGTACCTACTCTCATTATACATTAAATATGTTATTCCAGAGGTAATAAGGTTCTACTAGCACATGAATGTTAAACAATATTGTACCCATACCAAGGTACTTACTGTGGTAAATAATGACTAAGGTCATGTTGTTTATAATGATAGTTACCTACCATGTTAGTTAATGGTAAACATAAAATCGTACGTAGGTTGAAGTATTAAGTGACGGTTGACAGTAGGTAAGCAGTGACATTTGATAGCTGACGGGTGAGAGCTTGTACCGTCACTCAAGTGACTGACGACCGTCAGAGCTCAGTGACTTTGTGACGTAAGGTTCTATTGTGACTCTGCGGTATTCAGTTACCGACCGATAGATTTTCACTGTGTTATGCCATGTTATGACACATGCAAGTATGGAAACTTGATCCCCCCCTCCGTCATGCTGTTTCTAGTTTTGCAACATTGTTTATTTCCGGAATTTCTCATCACAATGACAACTTACGTAGAACTCACAACACCTGTCCCGATCTAGTAATGGATATGTTAACAAAGGAAATTAATCTTTGTAAAATTAAAACCATTTTATACCAAACTTGTGTTCACTGACGGAGGGTGCAGTCACAATATTCTGTACTTGTTGTACCAACCTCTTGTTACAGAACATTCATCATGTAGTACTTGTACTAGATAGAATAAAAAATATTCACATGAAATATGAATGTGACATTAAATAATGAATTTTATTAGACTAAACTGGCTAATCTCTCAAAGCGGAAATTAAAGTTGAAGCAAACGACAAAAAAGTCCATAAAAAACTGCTCAAAAAGAGAATGTTGATTATCTATAGAAGTAAATCCGAACTATGAACCCACATGATTCAGAATTTCGATTGAATTAAAGTACATAAAATATGAGTAGGTATTCTGCAATGTAAGAACTTTGCCTCCGGCTATGTTCCGACTTACCGAGACTGCCTTGAGATGAATGCCTTTCTAAGGCAATTATTAGATAATACTACTAGGTACCTGTATGAATAATGAATTCCAAAGGTCTTTCCTTCCACACTTTCATTAAATCTGTGAATGACTTTATTCTCTCAAATCAACTTTTACTCACTTTTTACACCTTCTTAATAAGTGCAGTGTTTACACATACCATTCCTTTCTGTAGTAAACTGGTTCGAAATGATCCAGTTATTGATAAGAAGTCTAAAGTCTAATTACCTGACTTGTATCTGCCTACTTGGCAGCCAATTAAATGCTTATCCTAATCATTAGCCAAACACAGATAGAATGTGATCCTAGAGGTATTTCACTTGCTGTTTATAATATGTTATTTTCCCGGAAATTTCTATTCCGAGTCAGATAAAACCAATTCTTGGTTTTGTTCACAGATATGACGACGGACGGGATGGATTTCTCGATTTGGAAGAACTCAAGCGTATGATGGAGAAGCTGGGAGCGCCACAAACACACCTGGGACTGAAGGCCATGATCAAGGAAGTTGATGAAGATAACGACAACAAAATCAGCTTCAGAGAGGTAAGCGATGAATGAATGATGAGCTCATGAAGTGTCAAGTGACCCCTAACAAAGAGATAAATATGTATGTGTGATTGACAGTAGGTATCTTCCATCAAGATTACGCATTTACGCAAGTTAAAGTTAGGGAGCACGGATAGCCCAGTGCTTGCCATGCCGAAAGTCCCGGGTTTGATAACCACCATCGATAAAAATTTGTACTCGTTCTTCGATTGCAAATGTTTCAAAGGGTTACTTCCTGATGTTCTCGTGTTGACCCAGCACCTAAATAGGAACTATTAATCGTACGTACGATACCTAGACTAGGAAGAAATACTACTTAGCGGAATAACCAAGTTGGTTTTAGTTTCCATATGAGATCAAACTTATTAAATATTATATCAATACTTTCGCAGAAGGTATGCACCTCATATTATCTTTGGTTTGTCAATGTCAACTAAAACTAATTGACACATGTTTCATTATATTATTATATTTACAACTTGATCAAACCTTTTGAGACCCATTCTTTCATGTTTGTTTCCAAATGATCAAATCAGATAGTTTTAGGCTCTTGAAATTTCACTTTGTAGCATTTTATTTCAACCAGTAATGTGATCAGTTCACACAACTTCCAAATAAAGAATACATTTTTGCCGTAAAAGCAACAATTTGAATTCTTGACTAGGTTTATACCTTGGTATATCAAACTTCCCCAATACCTTTGTATGTATATCAGATCCGTACTATCATATTTCGTGATTTCATTATTGAATGTTGGAATCACCATGGAAAAAGAAGGGTGAAATATGCCGTTGGGTTTTCCACATTCGAAAGAAAACACTACAAGTGATTTGTCCCTTTCTTATGTATGTTTTTCTAATATTTTGATTTCATATTTTATATTATTTGTATATTTTCATTTTACATTTTTTAATTTAATTTTTATTATTTTTAAAAAGCTTTTATTTACAAAATAGGATTAATGTTTTTGTACATACCTAAACAATAATTATTTCATTTTGATTCATTAGTCATTTTTTCTTAATGAATAAACTTGTCTGTGTGTATAAATAATAATAAGACGGTGTTGTTGGTGCTCATTTTGGTCCTCTTTCCAGCATGAATCATTTCATTCTCCAGTCATCATTTCCATGAATTCTAAAAGCAAACGAGAGAAATCATAGATTTAAGCCGAGATTACATTGAACTACTCTTCATATAAAAGGCGTAATTTGTTAGAAACTCAATTTGTCACCAAACTATTACAAAGCAAATACCTACATGAGTAAGAAACGAGACTTGAAATCTCGTCTCGTGACTTCATTACGAAACAAAATCCATGTTTCGTGAAACAATAAAACCCCTGGTATGTTTACTTATGCTACATGCAATAATTGACGTTACAGAGCACGTTGCATATTTTGATGTTTCACATAAGGAGTTTGTCGTTTTTCAGCAAATACCTACTACGAGTAAAATTAAACGTCTCATCTTCATCCCCCCTTTATTACCTTTAGTGGAACAGTAGATACCTACGTAATGATTGAGTGGGAAAATTTTTCAAAATGAGGCCCCAGAATCATTGGAAATCCGATTAGCAACTTGCAACTTACCATCGAAGTCCACTGTACCAGATCCATCCGTGTCGATTTCCTGAATGATGCCATCCAGATCTTCCGGATTCAGTTTATCGTCCAGGGCTGCCAGAATCTCCCTCAATGTAGCCGTTGTGATATATCCGTTGCCTGAAAAGGGAGGAGGGGTAACCATTAGGAAGCTAATTTGGGGCATTGGAAATACACAACTGTGCTGAAAGAAATTTTCACCATCGACTACTGCAGAAAAAATACTTGTGCTTAATTCCTTCATTTTCTGCGAGGGACGACATTATGGTCAAGGCTACGTTGAGGACACTTCTATTAATTAGCATGGTTATTTTCTCTTGGGTCGATACTAGACTATGGTCAATGGTTGGTTCTTCGTTGGGGACGACTGTTTACCTTCTCTGTCGTAAAGTCTGAAAGCTTCCTTGAGTTCTTCTTGCATGGCTTCAGCATCATCTTCTTCCAAGAAGTGAGTGGCTATCCTGCAGAAACCGTCAAAATTGACTTTGCCTGTAGCTGTGGAAAACAAAAGAGTAAAGGAAAGGATTTGAACATTGTAGAGAAAACACACAAAGAAATATTCAGTCCCTCTTACCTATCCAAGTCTGGTTAGAAAATTTCCACCCTGACCGGGATTCGAACCCAGCACCTCCGGGTTGAGAGTCAGTGCTCTTGACCACTGGGCCTTAAAACATATTAGTCTTGTTTTAGTGTTGTGGTGTGTCCTAGTCCAAGCCGGAAAAACATCAATTCTATGGGGAATCAAACCAGGGACCTACTAAAACGGCATCACTCTTACCATCCGGGTCATTTTCATCAATGAGAGCCTGTAGTTCCGTGTCATCAAACAGTTGTCCCATGGTATTGAGAATAGTACTGATCTTCAGAGTGTCTATAAACCCGGTCTTAGCAGTGTCAAACATCTGGAATGCCTTTCGCATGACTGGAAACAAAACAGAGATTATGTTGGGAATGGAAGGTAAAAATTTTTTAGGACCACGAAATGAGTAGTCCGTTTGAGTTTTAATTTCGGTTTGAGCAATCTGATTTTCTGAAATTTTTAAAAATCAACCAATCAGATTGCTCAATCCGAGAGTTAAACTTGAAGTGGAGTTTAAACTCACTTTGTGGCCCCGGCTCAAGGGTGTCATAATAAATTTATTGTAACCTAAGGTATAACTACTAAGGTTTTAACTATGTACATAGTTTTAAGTAACGCGCATTTTACCCATTCGGCGACAAGCTACCAGTCTTCTCATATGGACTTCACCCAGCCCGAGTGGGCCAGGAAAAGCTAGCAGTACACAATTGCCCAGAAGGTCACCCATCCGAATTGTAACCACGCTAGGGCTGCCAAACTCCGATCGCCAAAAGCTAATAATTAGAGGCCTCGATCAACTCAACTAGGAATACATGAGAATATGGCTTGATTGGCTACCTACTTGGCTTTTTCATTTCTCGTCTGCCCCAATTTCATGTAACGAGTGCCCTACACAATGTACTTGACGTGTCGTAACACTTCAATGGGGATCATCAATCATTTGTGTTGACAAAAGAGTTCTTTAGTTTTTTTCTCTCTTTATTTTCAAGCAATGAAAAAAAAAAAAAAAAAAAAAAAAAAAAAAAAAAAAAAAAAAACCCAAAAAAGAATATATGTGCCTACAACGTACGTATTAAAAACTTGACGGAGTTCAACTTTTCATTGAAGAACAATCCGATCATAACTTGAAACCTTGAAAGGGTTCTTGGAATCTCCATTTGATATTAAAATAGGTAAGTAATACCTATGAACTACCAACAAAAAGTCTTTTGTCTTTTGGGATCGCTGAAAAATCACTCTTAGCAAAAAAGAACGGTGTACCAGGAGGTACACTGTACGACAATGTGGAATTTGTTCCAAATGTGAATTTTCTTTGAGACGTGTGGCGTGAAAAGCATGCTGAATTCGGGATGTGGCAAATGAAGCATGTATAACAACAGCTCAAATGTTGGTTATTTTATTGTTTTCACATATTATATGAAATTTCAAATCTCCCTCCCCTCTCGACCAGTAGAGATGATGGATAGGGTCGAAGTTGCCAAATAAAGTGACACCTGATCATGTTGACACTGTATACACTGAGCGGCGGACTTCTCAACTTCTCTTAGAAAGCGGCTACATGCATCAACATGTGTAGATACCTCGTTACGTCGTTACCTACCTCTCTACCGTGGAACAAGCTGGTCCTAACCAACATACGAGTAAACACTAGAAAATTTTAAACGACAAAAAGGTACTAATTTACCGAAAATCTTCAATAGGTACAGACTACAGATGCTTCAATGAAGTCTTGAAAACCAATTCAGAAGATTTGGGTTCCTTGTGTTCTCAGATAAAATCTTTAGTGATCCAGGATTCCTGCCATTCAAATAGGCCAGGATTTATGAAGTCATTGGGACTTAGTGTGACGTTACTAAAAGATGGTAAAGAAGAACCGGCTGTAATGTGGTCACTTCACTTTATTTTGGTCACCAAAAAGTTGACTGGTATCATCTTGGCAATTTGGACTTTATTTACAGCTGCTTTGAACAGGTTACTAACGTTACGTACATGATGAGGACCTGCACTGTGAAACTTCAAATTAGATCAATAATTAAATTAGAGGTGACAAGACCCTACTCCCTCGTAAGATCCGACGGTTGGTGACTGGTAAAATTTAGGTTGTAGAGCTCTAGACAAACGTTTTAATCTAGGTCGACCTGGAAACACATCAATGTTGTGTTGACATCGAGAAATTTCGAAATGACTTTGCAGAAATTTGAGAGAAAAAAGTTCGAAGAATACATTGCGAGTTAACCTTTTCAAGTCTCGAGGCTGTGTCAAGATTGGCACCCAATAAGCTCTTCAGATTTGGCCACTGGCTCCGCCACGGTCTAAAGAGATATCCAAGATCATAGGATCCACTTGGTCTGAACAGGTAAAGGCCAATGCTTCTCATTTCATCCAAGGTCAGAACTTATACTGCACTAATCCGGGTTATTACGAATAATTGGTCCGGAACAGAGCTAAGGCAAAAATCTAGCCAGACTCGAAAATCTCGAAATTAACTCTGGTCGGGGCTTCTCAATGTATATAATGGATTGTTGATTCATAGGAATCAATACGTTACCTGTATTCGTCCCTATGAATCCCACTATAGGGAGTACTTGCCCTGTACATTTCACACTGGAAACATTCTCGCCCTATGAAGCGCGTTATAAATTTGATTTGCTCACTAGTGCGTAGCGATGCAGAAATGAGTTGGCATCCCACGATATGTGGAGAAAATAATGAAAATATTGTTCACACCTCATTCACGAAATAAATCATAAATTCAACTCGGGAGGTGTTTCTTCTGCGAAAATAAACTGAAAATTATCAACTCAAGTTCTAGAGGCCTCACTGTGGCGACGATTAAACTTATCACAGACTGTCCGAATAGATAATGTTCGTTCACGGAACGGCTGACTTTCCTCCTATCCTTCCTTGGGACGATTCCATTGTTACAGTCCCTCTATCAAGGGACAAGTAGCGCTAGTCAGCTGATAGATAATTCGCTATCCGCGTATACTTAGCGATAGGACAACTTATCACAGACTGTCCGAATAGATAATGTTCGTTCTCGGAACGGCTGACTTTCCTCCTATCCTTCCTCGGGACGATAAGACTTCCATTGTTACAGTCCCTCTATCAAGGGACAAGTAGCGCTAGTCAGCTGATAGATAATTCGCTATCCGCGTATACTTAGCGATAGGAAAGGTTCTTCGGTAAATGGGGAAAGGCACTCAAATCTCTGCAATTTCGGAAATTTGGATCGAATACAATGCTAGTTCGTTCATGGAAAACCAACCTCAGTGGTGTAGTGGCTACCGCGGTAGACTTCGGATCTGAAGGTTGGTGGTTCGAGTCCAAGTCAAGTCTTTAAATTGAGTGTGGTGTATTAACCAGGGAATGACATTTGTGACATCCATGTATGCTTAACACAATTAAAATTCCGTTCATGGGAAATAGAGAGAACGAAGACCGCCGCTATTGCGAAGGGTTAACTGAGGCAGTGACAACGAGGATTGGAAAAGAAATTGACTTGCATATTAAAACAAACATCATGGAAGAAATGTGAGGAGCCCCCCTTTCTCTCGGCTGGGATTGGCTGGAAATGCAGTCTCATGACGGAAAGAAACGCTAAGGACCCACTCGCTAGGGGGTCGCCGAATCTTGTAGATAAAACATTGACTCTACCATGGGTTAGTTCTTAGAGGTTGTTAGGATGGCGTGCATCAATTTTGTGTTCAAGATCCTTCTGAGTGGAGTGCTCCTAGCCGGTAAGTCACCAAATGCATGTTTTCCATCGCTAGTGTTTTTATTTACAAAGCTTGCGATTTATTATTAATTTTTCCATTTTTTTTTTTTTTCAATACCTAGTACCTACCAAAATTTCAGTAGATTTGTATGTACTTAAATTATTATTATTAATATACATTCAAGTCGGTCAAGTGCCTTCTCAGACTTGGATCAGCTTTTTGAGCAGATAAACCTTTAGTATAGATCCTATTCCCTTAATACCTACAACAGCTCTTAATCTTTTTCTAGACGTAAAAATCCGAATCTGCAATACTTGGGGATATGGGGATATTCGTGTAATCCTGTCCCTGCGTTTTATAGGTCAATCCATTTACCTATCGAAGTTAAACGTCTAAAACTTGTCTGACGACACCCGACAAATATGTAAATAATTTTCGTTTTTAGTCGAAAAAAAAAAAACGATATATTGGAACTTGAAAAATGTAGGTTGGATTTTTGCCAATTTATGAAATAGATTTGAATTTACTCAAATGAACATACTTTTTACACCTCTACAGTGCATTTTTACTTTTTTTTTTCACTCGCTTTACTTTTGATAGGTAAACGATACCCGCTATAGGCTGGATTTTGTGTACAGCACCCTAGAAAAGTGCTTGGGTAGCTTTAACCATTTTTATTTTGATATATGTACAAAATCAATCATACGTACAGAATGAATGAAAATAAAAGTGTTAATAGAAATGATAGCATGTGACTAGTTTCTTATAATAGAAAAGTATAGGTAATTCAGACAGGTATTATACTGATCAAACCGTTATTTTCACTCCTTGTTTATGTCCTCTGAATGTATGTTTGTCTGTTTAATTAGACTGAACTTCCTTCAAGATAAAATCCACCAGAGGTAAAAAATTGAAATGCCTTAAGATCAAAACAGGGTGGAGTGGAGAGCATAGCGCATAGAGCAGGTAGAGGGAAGTGACAACTTCAAACCGCATAGAACTGAGAGCAAAAAGATCTAATTTGAGGGTCATTCATTTCAATGGACACGTCTATGAGAATCTGAGGTGTCCTACATTCTGGTCTTCATACCATAAGTCTGTAATGGGAAGAATTCATTCAAAAGTATTCCATCTTGTTAAAAAATCAAAATAATAATTGAAAATTATTTTGAGACAAAAATAAATTGAAAATTTCAATTTAATTGAAAATACCTTTACCTATTTGTATTACCTCTTACTACCTTCTTCGGAGGTACCTATATTATTTTCAATACGGTTTACGGTGTCTACCTGTCTGGGTAGATTTTAGTCAATATCTGCCAGTAGGTACGTAGGTACTTCATGTGATGTGTTTGGCACAGGCCGAAATCCTACAGTCTTTTGTTTTAGGAGCCTTCGATGGCTTGATCATGTCCTTATGAGGGTTCTCAAGTCCCTTGAGTTCTTGGAGCAATATTGTTTGTACATACATAGTTTCCCCAGTTAGAAAGTTGGAATCCCGTTCATTCAGAAAGCTAGGTCGGTAGCGGCCGGCGGCCTAGGTATCAACCCCTCTCCATTCCCGGAAAATAATGAGGAAAAATTTCGAGAATATTTAAAACTTTAGTAGATGGATACCTGTGTTATTTATTTATCTTTTAATAGTTAGATACCTAGGAACCGATAATGGTGCGATTACGAAACAATGAAAACAATTACAAGCAGAAATTTGCCAGAGGAGCTAGTACCAAAATGTAAGAAAGTAATGATTATCTCAGCGGGGGGACACGATAAGTCTGATGTATCCAAAGTTAACTTTCTACTCCTAAATGAAAATAGTCTGACCTGAAATTGTCTTCTCAGTTAACCCTTTGTTTATAGACTGTGTTTTAATTGTAGAGTAATTATGAACTATTAGTTTGGTAGTTATGATTCATCCAGATGAATATGGCAGCAAGGAGTCATCGACCCAAAATGAAAGAACCAATCAGAATGCGAGAACTCCTTGCATTGTTGCAATTAAGGTAAAGGTCTATTTTTATAAACTCTCTCTTTTAAAAAGCAGAGGTAGCTTCGATCTGTAACCTTTTTTTTGAGGGTCAAGTCCAAGAGGTTGAATTCTAGAACAGGTAAAGATGGTATCTATTTTTAATACTCGCATCGGGTACTTATTATGCAATTTGGTATGTTTGTGATCATTCATTATCATTACCTATCTGGATTTAGTAGACATCGTGTTGTTCTAATTTCAGTTTTTTAGTAATTAATTATTTTATTTAGAGCAATGTTATCAATTAATTATTTTATTTAGAGCAATATACTGCCAAAATGAGACTGAAAAGTCCCTTTCCCTTTACTTGAGCAGTCCAAACAAAGTCTTTGTTCAAAAAATGAAATAAAATAATAATAAACAATTTATTATTATTCAATTCTAGTAAGAAATCATCTTTTCGTTACTTTTTATAGGAATACATAAATCATTACGAATACTGAATACCATCGGCATAAAAAAAAAAGTATCATTGTGGGAGGAAGCACTGTGCAATGTACCTTCCTCCTTTAAAGATATTCTACCGTTGAACCTTTGACACGTTTGGCAACGTAGCCTACTTTTTAGATGAATCCTTGCTGCCATATTCAAATGGATGAACCATAGTTATCTCTACTCCTTTGCATGATCGTCAAAAATGGTTGTGAATCAAAGATGTTAGGACCGGAGGAAAAAGGCAAAGTTTTTAAGATTTTTACCAAATTTTTGAGGGCAAAGGCTTAGCTTTGGCTGGTGATTCTGTCAAACCGCCCCTTTCTTTCCTGTCAAGACATCCATTGAGGCCATTTTCCAAGGATGAACCATTGATATCGATGGTTCTTGCCAGAAAGCTAAGCCTTTTTCATTATGACAATTACATAACCGCCCAAACAATGCTTATTTCAGTTTTTTTTTTTTTTTAGCAGATTTGGCGTCTGCATCTCATTGTACCTACGTATCGATACTGCTAATGTTAATTACACAGAACAAAAGATGTCTACCTCAAATTATTTCCTCATCAAAGCAATTTACTGTCTAGGAATCATACTTAGTGATCCTGATCTATGGAGGTCGGGATTTACACTGATTGTTTGACTGAAGATAATATATCTCAGCAAGACACTAGGATAAAGAAAGTGATAGCACTTTCCAATGACAATATGATTGGGTGTTCTTGAAACACTATTAGGACACACTTGGTAGTTAATTGTTCCATTCGAAACTGAATATAAACTTTGATTAGATATCTAGGTGCCAATATTCTCAGTTTTTGGTATTGATTAAAGTTGCTAGTTTTTTCCTTCCATTAAGGCGCCTTCACTCTACGGACAGTAGGTCGTTCGCGCCGAATGGCTAGTTTTGAATTTATTTTCAAAGGTCATATGAAATATTTTCAAAGGTCATTGAAAATATTATGTCGTACACAAAAAGCCCACATGAAGCTAGGTGTAGGGGCAAGCAGCAATTTAATTAGGGGTTGAGATTCTAAGAAAATATGTGAGTTGATTATGGCCATTTGACATAATAGGTATGTCCTTACCTTACGGTTTCGGCTATTTGCATTTCGTAGTAAGTAACTACAAGGACAATCCCCGAAGGCATTTTCGAGATTCATCTCTTTCAGTGGAACATTAATAATAATGATGCTTTCTAAATCTACAAAATAGTGATGCTTTTTCTTGAAATGTTGAAAGTTTTGTTCTCTCAAATCCTCAGGATGCTATGCCTCCGGTGCACATCACAACACATCACTCGCTCATTCTCACGTTACAAGTGATGTGAATCAGAGATTATCCCTGCTCAGATCTGTCATGAGAAGTCGAGGAGTGTCCGTGTATATTATTGTTAATGGAGACGATCATCAGGTGAGTATAATACCAGGTAACCAGGGCAATTCATATGTATGTACAAAGGTACATGTCATCCTCTATTTTAAGAATAGAACCCGATCAACACTGACAGGAATTTCACGTCTCATTTTGTATGATTTTATGTTTCAGACCAAGCAACACGGACCTTGGGACAAGAGACTCGAGTACATTTCTGGATTCACAGGAGAATCAGGTCAAGGTGTAGTGACCCAAACAACGGCAGTTCTGTGGACAGAGGCTAAATATTGGGAGAGGGCTGATAGCGAACTGAGTGGCACAGAGTGGACTTTGTGCAGAACCGACTTTACTGGGGTGAGTTTACGAGCCTTACACCTTGCACCTGATGATCAATCTTGATAGAAGGGTTACAGTTGTTGTTGTAGCGTGTACAATTGTAGCGACTGACAGCAAAATCCAATCAATCAGGTGCCAGTCCAAGGAATGTTGCAACTTCCTTCGGGTACATCCAGAGGTCAATGACTGACAAAGTTGTAGGGTTCTTTGGGCATGTGAAGGTTGAGCACTTGAAGGGTTACAGACTGAACACCCTTCGCCTTTGAAGCAGATAGCACGGCCTCAGATATTAACAATCTTTTCAACTGTTAACAGAGTCCCAACATGAACCAATGGATCGCAACTCATGCCAAATACACCGACAAGATAGCCAGTGATCCGCTCAAATGGGAATTCAGCGAGTGGTTGAATCTAGACAACTATCTCAGTAAGTACAGGGTTCGATTCTTAGACAGAAAAGTAAAAATTCAAATGGAACTTGACTGGGACGGATTCCAAGTGGTCTACACTCTACAAGTCTACACCTTCAAGAAGCTACATACTCGTACAGTGACAAGCGTGTTGTTGTTGTAGAAGTAACAGCGGATCAGGATTTCTCTCCAAACTCTTATCCCAAAGGTAGATCGAAGAACTAGCCTGTCGGTATTGTCGATGAATATACAAAATGCTCAAAATTAGGTATAACCATTCCTGAAACTGGAACTAGCACTCATAACCTGACATATTTTAGTTGGTTTTCTCATAATACTATAATATTATATTTGGTTTCCAGGGGCCCATGGTCTGCAACTGAATTTGCTCACAGAAAACCTCGTGGATTCCATTTGGTATCCAAAACCTTCGCTGCCCCCAAGTGTTGTCTTCATTCACCCTCTGGAATATGCAGGTAAGTTCACTATTAGTTAAAGTCTTGAGGACTATTCTAGTCAGCAAATGCGGAAGTCACAAAAGATCCAATAAGGTGGCAGTGACAGGGCTTGAGTAGCCGATGGCCTTACTTGTACCAATACTAAGTTTTCGTCAAAATGATGACAAAATAAAGGGTGTAACGTCACTTACATCCTATTTCGGGCGTGTGCATTTTTGTATAGAAAATTTCGTTCTGAACAAAACTGGGAAAGGATCATCTTTCCATCTCTTATCTATGGCAAGTTATGGCCAATTTTGTGAACCTTGTAACATTGTGTTCATTTGCAAATGAAAACTTCAAACGCGAATATCTCGAAACTAGGTTTTTGAAGTTTTGCCCTTCTTCCAGATCATGCCTCAATTATTTTCGGTATTTCTCATGATTCGTTATTTATTCGTTCGAAATTCAGGAGAGCCTTGGGAAAACAAAGTCCAATCCATGAAAGACTTCATGAGTTCCAAGTCTGTCGATGTAATGGTGATCACGGCTTTGGATCAAATTGCCTGGCTTCTCAATTTGAGGGGCAAGGACAACCCATTCTCGCCTCTGTTCAAAGCTTATTTTGTCATCAGTACGTCCCTGTGTGTGCTATATCTGCCCAAGAACAAGATAACGCCCGTGCTGAGAAACTATCTGGGGGATATCGTGTAAGTATGGACATAGCGTGTTCCGTATGATTGGTTGATCCAAGCAGAAGAGATTTTGATCGCTCTCAGTCAAGTCAAGAGAGTTTGGTCAAATGAAAAAGGTGAAAGATTTTGCTCATGCTGGAAAACGGATAGATTCAACTTTTTTCTTTCTTTTTTGCCAGAAATAGGAAAGACTATCACGTAAAAGTTTGCACCAGTCATGTTAGGAGACTGAAAATTTTGTCCATTCTGGATTCAACCTCTAGTATCAGACACACACAGAACAGACTATCACATGAAAGTCTGCAATAAATCTGACAGATTTTATCTAATTTGTAGACTCAGTCTTAGACAGACAAATAAAGCTGATAGCGATTTGTTGGAATTTTGCCCAGGTACCGACGCGACGTCTGTATTTAAACTGTTGACTCTTTTTCAGGATTAAACCGTACGATCTGGTGTGGACAGACCTACCAGAATTTGTCAGGACAGGCAAATGCCTTTACTTGCCGGACGAAGCTAACTTCTTACTCTATGCTTGGGTAAGTGGATCAATAGAAGTCTTATATCAATCAATCAACCAACCAATCAACCAATCAATCAATCAATCAATCAATTTTATTTGACAATTGACAATCTGAGCTAATTGTACAGATGAAAAATGCTGAAACAGCAGGCTTCCAAGATGACAAAGGATATCATATTGAGGGATATTGGTATACGTGGAGAACGGCCGTTGATCGATGGTCAATAGACGAGGTGAATCTATGTTGTCGAGGCAGTGTGGGCGATTTCAATCGACATCGATCGACGGCCGTCGACTATGTGTGGACAACTGGACATAATTTTAAGCCATATGTTTTATTATTATTATTTCAGGTGCCTCCTCTCAAGTTACTCACAGGCCCCTCACCAGTGAAGGATCTCAAAGCTTACAAAAACAGTGCTGAAGCCAAAGGCATGAGAAATTCGCAGATTAAAGATGCCTTAGTTTGGGTCCGACTGGTGCATAGGATTGAGAAAGGAGTACGTGAAATTTTGGACCATAAGCAAGGGCGGCAAAATTAGACTTAAATTTTGGGTTTAGTTCGGATTTGAGTAAACTAGATATTACAGTACCACCATATCCAGAGGCAGGGAAAAAGGGCGAGAAAGATCGAAGAAAAGGAGGAAAGATTGTGTGAACCAAGAATTGAAAATTACAGGACACGAGGTGCATAGTAGAGCTGCCTGCAAAGGACTGACAAGAAACAACGACCCTATTTAGTTAACTCTTTGATGACCGATGTAAACTACACGATGTGTACTGTAGTTTACATCGAGATATGGACGTTCGAAGGGTTAAACAGAGGTATGCTTTTTCTTTTTCAGATCGAAAGCGGGGAACTCTGGGATGAGCTTAAAGTGTTGGAATGTGTCGATCAGCTACGAGGTGAACATTGGTCGTACATTGGCAACAGCTTCCCTCCCACGGCTGCACATGGTACCCACGCCACTGATGCAGAATACAGACCCGACGCTAAAACCAATGTGAAGATAGGAGACGACATCCTTCGAGTCTCTTACGGGAGTCAGTACCTGGGTAAGTAGCGAATGTAAGACGAACAATCTAATATTTTCATGATTATTTTCAACAGGTTTGATAGACAGGGAGAGAACTGTAACTACCTAACTACTAAGGTCTTATCGTCTTGAAATCGAAGAGAGGACAGGATAGGAGAAAGCCAGCCGTTCCGAGAACGAACCTTATCTGTTGAAAGTTGAAAGAGATGATTCTGAAGCAAGCGAATGAAATACGTGTTATGTAGGTACAAAAATTTGTTTGATTTTTCTGGAACGCATGGAGAAAGAGAGCCTTCATTGCAAATATGTATCCATCGTAGATTGAATTGAAACTGCCGAAAAACCTCAAAACTCCGTTTCATGTTAATATGTATGATGTATGTAAATATAGGCCGGGCGGCGCTTCGAACTCGACGTTCGCGCGACTCCCCACAAGCTTGATAGGCCGGGCATCGCGTCGCTTCGAACTATTGACGTTCGCGCACCTCTCGGCACGCTTGATGAAGTGACCCAAATTTCCTTTCTTCAGACGGTACAACCAAAGTGAACGCCATCCTCCACTGTGGCATCCCCACTCCTTTACAGCGAAGTGTCTACACGGCCATACTGAAAGGTCTCATCGCCCTAGTCACCACTCAATTCCTACCCGGCTCTTCTCTACACAGACTGGAATACCTACTGGAACAGCCTCTACTGGCCCTAGCCTTGGACTATAGGCCACAACGTGTTCATAGCATAGGAGAGTTCTTGCTGGTACAAGAAGGTAAGTCTCACTGGAGGCACTTGTTGTTGTGGCGGCTTCAGCTGTAGCCGAATGGTGATGCCATAATAAAGAAAAGATATCTTTTATATCTGCCATACACCGGGGTGGTATTCTCTAGCCACGTTTAATTGCCTCGTCCTGAACTACAGTCAACCATCGTTTTCTGGAGGCTTTCCACAGTAGTCAGCAACTATGTCAAGTTAAAACTCAAAACTGCTTCTGATCTGAAGCCTGTAGAAAAATGAAGAAATCAACTGAGAATGAGAGAGCTTAAAAATTGCATTTACATACTTTCAGGCAAACTAGAAAGGATTAGATTTTGAGAAAGAAAAATGTAGAGCAAAAGACAGGAGCGAACTACGAGAAGGTGCTAATTAAGAATAAGACCAACAGCTTAAAGTAGAAACACACTACCATCACGTCCCGTGACGTGATAGTAGTGTGGCTGTTTTGAGATGACTTACAATATTATGGAAAAAACTTTCAACTACATCTCTCTGACTCCCCATGAGCTCACGTGACGTGACGTGATGATAGTGTGTTTCCACCTGAAGGAGCTTATCAATGATTGATCCATTTCCTGTGTTTGACCATTTCAGACTTCAACTCCACACTCAACATCAACTTCTTCGGAGTGGTCGAACCTGAATATTTAGATTGCGGAATCAAAATCGGCCAAGTCATTCAAGTAGTACCAGCTGTAAGTACATTATGTAACCAAAAGCTACCAAAGAGCTACCTAGAGTAAAGAGGACACTTCAGTCTTATTCGAGCATATAAATAAGTATAATAATTTTACTAATGCAAAGATCTGGGTAACCAGAATTTCAAATTGAAGTACCTGAAATACATCAGACTATTATTTAGGTATACTTATAAAGTCTTGTTTTAATTTGCAGTACCGAGAACGCTACATGACCATGGAAGTGAGATCTCTCTTCCCATTCGAATCCCGACTGATAGATACTTCTCAACTAGAACCACATGAGGTAAGAACAAAACAAATCTGACGAAGTCATTGTCCAAGGGACATTTAGGAATCAGCAGCCAAACAATATCTGTACCTAATTACAAATTACCTATGCAAATTTATCAAGTCAACAGTTTGTGATGAAAGAAAAGTTTTCCAGAGTTAACAAAACCATTTAGTCACACTAGGTCTAAAATGGTTGTAGTGATGATTGAGAGGGAGCAACCAGACATATAATAAAAATGATTCCAATGGTGAACTCATTACAGTCATTGCCATGAGTCTCACTTTTGTTTTCAAAAGATAGCAGAGAACATCACAACTTTCGGGAATTTTGATCCAACAGTGTAAGTAATGAGCTATTGAATGATTTCAGATTCGCTGGATCAATGAGTTCCATGCTACAGTGAGATATGTCATAGGGGAACAACTAGTGGGCAGAGGACTGCATGCAGAATACAGAACTTTGATCAAGAAAACGGATCCCTTGGTGTGAACCATAGAGTAATACTAAATAAATGAATAAATAAACCTTTATTTGGTGGTCATTTAAAGGCACAATACATTACATACCTACAAGTAGGAAGTATTGAGAAATACTAAAACTACTAAAACAATGCTTCATGTATATAAAAAAAATATGTTGTGCAGAGTCTATGGACGTAGGCAGGGTGTCTACCAAAATGGAAAAATAAAATTCCCTGACTTTTCCCGGTTTTCCAGTCCAATTTTTCAAAATTTCCAGTCT
>NW_007377674.1:133655-178046 GCF_000475195.1 Diaphorina citri
CGTGGTTATGTACCGGGTTGAGATAGGCAAGGTTGGTAAACTTGCCTTGTTTTTAAGTTACCACTCCCATGCCAAACTGTAGAAACAATATCTTCTCTCACCTAGTACTGTCTCAGCTCAACCCGGCACATAACCACAACCTGAAAGCACCAGTTCCGCATGGATCACTGAAGTTGAGCACGGTTGCGCGTGGTTAGTACCCGGATGGGTGACCATCTGGCCAATAGCGTGCTGCTAGCTTTAAAAAAATAAAGTTATTGGAGTCAGAGAATAAAAGACAGCGCCGCAGGCGAATTTTTTTTTCGAGAAAATTTAAGTAGCTCCTTCAAGGTTGCATAGGTACTTTTTTTTACTGACCAAAGTCTTTTTCTCGTTTTATAGGCTTTGAAATATTCCCAAAACTTTTTCATGAAGAGACAAAATTTCAGCGCCGCAGGCGAAATTTTTGAGAGATTATATGTTGCCCCTTCATGGTTGCATACTTTTTTAATTGAAATCTTTCTTTGTCTTTTTTAGGCTTTGAAAAATTCCCTGACTTTTTTCGATTTTTGGCACTTTTTCGTGAAATTCCCTGACTTTTCCCTGACTTTTCCAGTCCCCATGAAATTCCCTGACTTTTCCCGGTTTTCCCGGTTTTCCAGTCTGGTAGACACCCTGCGTAGGTTATAGGAAACCTTTGGAGGGACAAGCAAAAGGAGAGAGACCAAAGGGGAGAAAGATTACTCTCAGGGGAAGAGAGGAGATGATGTTGAATGCAAACACAGGTAGTGAGGAAGAGAATACCTACTCAAGTCAATTTTTTTATTGGTCAGTTTTGAATCAGATCATTATTTATTTATGTTAAGACAACTATTCTTCAGTCATTTCACACATTTGTTTTTCCTTAAACTGTAAACATTCTCATTCATAAATTTTGCTAGCTAGATGGTTAAGATGAATTACCAAAATTAATAAAATATGGTGAATTATGTAAAGGTAGGCAACTTGCTCAATTCATCTCTTCTTTCCTTTCATAATATTAGATAGGTACCTAACACAGGATTGGTTCTTCCAAAATTTGGAAGAAAGAAAGGTAATATTTACTATTACCTTCCTTTCTTCAAATCTTTCTAAATTTTTAAACCTCTCCTATTGTAAATAAATTTAAGTAACACATCCAATTTGTAATTGATTTAAGTGTATTATCTATGATAAATTATTTAGTGAAATATACAATTTTTTTTATCTTTAAGAAATAACATATTAACTTGTAATTAATTTCATTTTTCCAGAGAGATTCTGCTTATAAATAGTAGGTATAGGTAATGAATGCACTTACCTATGATTTCTTCTATGATGAAGATCTACTGATGATACAAATGTCAATCAAAATAAACAAAACGATGGTGATTTTCAACTTAGAGCTAGGGTTTATTGGAACATATTTACAAAGCTGGTGTTCTGTTGGGAGGGGATACCAAGATCACACCATCTCCTCTTACAAATAACATGGGAATACTTCTTTTGGTAGTTTTGTAGATCTCTTCATAGGTTTCCTCATCTATCTCTACAGTGGTTACAGTTTCTTCTACATCTCCTAGCACCATGTTCAAGTGCTGGTCATAGGCCTGGAGAAACAAACAGGACAAAATTGATGAATAGTATCATGAATAAGAAATAACAAGGCTGACAACATTAAAGAATAATACTTACATGTAATTTTCCTCTCAGAACTCTTTCATTTCTCATTTTGACATGGACTCTTTCATCTAAACTTAACCGGATCAAATCCAGGGGTTCTTTGACAGAAATAGTGGGGATCTGGAAATACAACCAAATAGAAATCAATAGTTATTTTGATAAGTAGATAACAGAGAGATATCTTGAGTGAGTTCTATAGCTAAGCGTCTACGGGTAATAAATATTGTGCAAGTCAGCTTGGACAAGAGGATTTCCTGTGTTTACATCATGTGATTTCCTGTCTCCTGTGTGTTTAAATACCAGTGTCTCTTGCATATATTACCTGTTCATCTTCCATGCTTCTTGATAAGGTATCACATCAACTGTTTTCCAGCCGGTACTTCTGATTACCAGTGAATAAGTGGTAACCTCTTGAAATCTGGGGTAGAAGGATGTACTTGGGATGTGAATATAACTTCAATTACTTGGAACAAACCTAAACTAGGTGATTTTTAATCCAAAATTTAACTTTTTTTATCCTTTCTTCAGTAGCACCGAATTTCTAATTTCAACTAGGTATTCAAACGTTTTCAAAAATGTAAACAAAAAGATGTGTACGATAACTCCACACAAACTGTACGGTAATCTCGTGAATCTCGTAACTCGTATATAGCGGCAACGTTGCACGAAAATCAAATCAAAACAACGTGGTTTGATACTTTGATCTTTTTCTGGTAAAATTTAATTTTAATTAATTAGGTAATAATTAATACTGCGTTATTTTGTTATCCAGCACTCTATTATCAGAAAACAATGCAAGTAGATCTGTTAAAGACTATTGAGGACGACGAAGAAGTCCCCAACTATTCAGACGACTCAGATAAGGAGGTTGAGGTAAGTACTTGGGTACTACACTCTGAACTATCTTCAGGATTTCTACTACCTACCTAGAGTCCTAGAAGATAAAAGTACCATCCCCGAGGGCTCTAACTATGTACCTATATTCTATGAATGCCACTACTGTAACATTGCTACAAGATCACTGATTCCATGTTCAAATGACATAAGCAGGTAGGTACCTTAACAAAGTCACAGGTACCTAATCTGCTAAAATCAGGGGTTAAGAGTTTATGTTGAGACAGAAGCTTGTCCAAAGGCTAATTTGGGTTGGTATCCTCAGACAGCCATTGTACCCAATCTTCCACGTTTAAAATTTTCCTCAGAGGTAGTGCCTATTTTATTTAATGTATCAATGTCTTTTGCTTTCCTTTACAGTATCAACCAAAGAAGTTCAAAACAAAAAAGATCACAGACTTTGACAATGATTTTAGTTTTGTGTCCAGCATAGAAGAATACAATAAAGACACAGAAATAGTAGTAGCCTACTGCTGGAGTAAAGGGACTTTTCAGTCTAATGCGAGCAGTATATATATGCACTTTTATTATTAACAAATAAAGGAATCAACTCACGCAAGAATCCAGACTCATCCGTCATGGTTTTAGTGACCAGTTTCCTCTTTCTCTTACGTCCTCCAGTACTCTTATGTCTACTATGTTTCAGGATACGTAAAGACACTCACTTGGACAGGAAAGCACTTCTAGCTGCTCTTGTGTGCAGAACATTCAAAGATCATACAATGATATTTGTGCCCACCAAACGAGAGGCTCATGAAATGCACATCCTTCTGGGACTATTGGGAATCAAGGTAAGGATATGGTTTGGTTCATGTGTTTGTAAATCATTGAGTCCAGGGTAGGGTGGAACTGACGATTTCTTTTGGTCAGTACTGGAGAATATTCATGATGAAGTATTTAGAATCCTAGGAAAAGTCGACTACAGTACCATGTTCTTTTTCGGTGGAGAAAAAGTGTCTATTATGGCTCTGATTGAAAATAAGCCCCTTTTTGGGGGAAACAACTAAATTCCGACTAAACCCCTTGTTTGGACTCCTAGGTTAAAGGGACTCTTGAGTCCTATTTGATCAGGATAAATGTACATTTTGTTCTATTTTAACCCTGCTAAACACTGACGTATATTTTCAGGCAGGAGAGTTGCACGGTAATTTGACTCAGCCTAGTCGATTGGAATCTCTACGGAAGTTCAAGGACGAAGAAACAGATGTCCTCATTGCCACAGACGTGGCTGCTCGAGGATTGGACATTCGAGGCGTTAAGACTGTAAGTATACCTTGATCTTTTACTTTTTTAAGAGGTTTGACAGAGGGAACTGTAATTGCTAAGGTCTTATCATCCCGAAATCGAAGAGAGGAGGAAGACCATTATCCGTTCAGGATAAAATCTGGCCTGGGCGAGAATCGAACCCGCAGCCTAGCGCTTACAAAGCAGACGGCTAACTAGGCTGGCAAATCTTTCATAAGACTGCTTCTCTATCTCTGCAGTCCATAAGCCCACACTTTGTTTTTTTTTTCTTCATCTTCTTTTTTTTTACCCTGCAAGTCAACAAATCGATTTTTTGTACTCAAAACATATTAACAAACCAATTCCTTGTACTTTAAGAGTTTCCATATTATGTTTCACAGGTGATCAACTACCGTATGCCCCATTCCCTGGAGCACTACATCCACAGGGTGGGCAGAACAGCCCGGGCTGGTAAAGGAGGAGTATCGGTGTCCATGGCAGGAGAAGTGGATAGGAAGCTGGTCAAACAAGTTATTAAGAATGCCAAGAACCCGGTCAAACATAGGATAATACCACCTGGTTAGTAGAACAAGACATATGTTTCGCAGCAATGCGATGTACGTACAACAAAATGTTGTGCTTAGTTGATTTCCAAAAAACTGTGTCAAACATAGGATAATACCAACCGATAAGTAGGTAAGTAGAAAAGACGCTAAAGGATGGATTGAGTTTCTACGAAATGGAAAAGAGATCCTTGCCAGTCTAGTTAACTTGGAGGGTAGCGCGTCTGCCTTGTAAGCGCTAGGTCGCGGGTTCGATTCCCACCCGCGGCGGCCTTTCTTCTATGCTGTGCCCCTGTTCTCTATTTCGGGACGGTAAGATCTTCGTTGTAAGTTCCTTCTCTAACTAAGATTTGATAGTTTTTCTCCTTTTTCCTGAAGCCCAAGACTAAAAACACCTTCTTTCCCCCCTCCCCCCCTTGCAGAAATCGTAGACAAATACCGCGCCAAGGTGGAAGCTATTGAAGGTGAAGTACAGAAGATTCTAACTGAAGAAAAGCACGACCGGTTACTCAACAAGGCAGATGAACAAGTGAGCAAGGCAGAGAAAATGCTCAAGGAAAAGAAACCCCTACATGAAAATCCACCCCGGGAATGGTTCCAGACCAAGAAGGAGAGAGCTGCTATTAAGAGTGAGTTGTCTTCTATTATGGCTGTCATATTGTTGTTGTAGTGGTGTTCGTGTTCCGAGGGGGGTTGATGGTCTCTAGCCAAGATCACTTAGCCCGTCCTGAACCGTAGTCAACCATCATGAGTGCTTTTCTTTTGGAGATAAATCCTTTCTAATCTCCAGCTAGCCAGGCTGGTGAGGGTTTAGCTGCTCTGATCCTTTATTTACAGTCTCACAGCAAGACACTGGTCTGCTCCCTGTTTTAGGTCCCCCAGCCAGACCATTTATGGCTGTAGCGTGATAGGGCGCTTTGTGTTTCGCCACTAGCTATCTAGGATGTGAAAATGCTTATCACTAATACAATTTTTAATTATTTTTTTGCATGTTATAATCAACAGAAAAATTGGATGAGGACCGAGAAGAATATCTGTCGCTGATTCAGAAACGAGGCAAGCGCGCCGGGAAAGCAATCAAAGAGCCGTCATCGTGATAGGGCGCTTTGTGTTTCGCCACTAGCTATCTAGGATGTGAAAATACTTAAGATCAGCTTATCACTATGTATTTTTAATTATTTTTTTGCATGTTATACTTAATCAACAGAAAAATTGGATGAGGACCGAGAAGAATATCTGTCGCTGATTCAGAAACGAGGCAAGCGCGCCGGGAAAGCAATCAAAGAGAAAATGGACAAGAAAAAGAAGAAGGAAAATGCAGAGGAAGATAAGTTCAATGACGATCAGTACAAATTGCAGAAGATAGCCTTCCGGCAGGCCAAGGCGAGCAAGAGTAAACTGAAGGGGAATAGAATCAAATCCATGGCAGATGGATTTGTGAGTGATGATGAGAATGAAGAGGAGGAGAGCTTCTCGAGGCCCAGACCCAACAAACCAGGTAAGGAGAAATAGATATTAAGAAGCGCGGTAGCTCTCCGACCCGCCAAGTCAAGAAAGTTCGACAGCGCTACTAGAGGTATTATACACCACAGAGAAACGAGAAAGTAGCCATTTGTGAGATATTGGAGAGGTTTCGTATTAGGTGTATTTTCCTTTCAGTAAACTTTCGAGAACGGAACCAATTTTCATATCGCGCTATCTTGGATGAAAACAGCAACAAGTTCCCGACACGACGTTTGAAACAACATCTTGGATTTCCTATGGTTTTTAGTACTGGCACTATCACGCCGAAAGAGGGGAAAGTAGCTTCAGGAAAGGGGAAATTCCGAATACAACTATATGCAACCTGAACAATAACGAAGAGGGAAAAACATGAAGTTCAAATTTTTTTTCTGAAATTTGTTACTTATTCTTTGTTTACTTTGCATTCTTTTCTAGGTGGCAAAAAGAAGAATCTATTCGGACAGGCAAACAATTTGACAGATGTGAGCGAAAAGCAAGTCAAAATGGCGAGATACCAGTAAGTATTGGTATTCTAATTGAACGACTAAAGCGGGTTCGATATTTTAACTCGGCGAGTTTTCAGTCAGGTTGTTTGCCACGGGTTTATTCATGGAATTTTTTTCTCATTTATTTGAGAATTTGAGCACAACAATAGAGCTCAAAGATGGTAGTTAGGTGGCAGAGAACACCTCCAGCTTCAACCTCGCCTAGTTAATCCAGCCTTTAAGGCTGTTTGCCCCTACACCTAAGACCAAGCTTTTTGTTTGTGTCTTCCCCCTGGTCCCTCTGTGATGAAAAACTTGTTTACATTTATTCATGATTATTTTTGCTTGTTTTCCAGGGCACACCAAAAGAAGAAGGAAAACTTCATGATGAAGAAACGAAAGGCGAACATGAAGAACGCGCCGAAGAAAAGTCAGGAGAAATTTAACATGAAAATGAACCGGGGTGGGAATAAGGGAAAGGGAGGTAAGAAGGGAGGCATGGGGAAAGGGAGAAAGAAGTAGTTATACCCTACTGTGTCTAGCTGTCTAGTGACCAAGTGTAAGGGAAACGCAAAGATGGGTCAACTAGGGAAGAGTGAACATTGAAGGTGGTATGAAGGGTAAAAGCACTCAAATTTACTGAACATGTTGCCTATGGTATTTTTAACTGGTGACTTCTTGGTACTGTCTCCTGGTTTATCTGTTGTTTTTCCACTCACAGCTGGTTTACTGTTTGAATTTGAAGTAGTGGGTGGAGCTGGGGCTACCAGATTACTTTACACCTTCGCATTTCACGTTTCACAGTAGAACATAGCTTGTTTATCTAGCTCAGATATGACTTATTATGTAGTCTCTTTACATCTTTACCCCCAGCAGTCAAACAAGCTCTGCCTTGCATGGTACATAGGTATCTAACTTACCTATTTTTTACTTTCCATTACTAAAGTATATTTCCTTTGTTGTTTGTTAAATAAAATTCTTGCTACAGAAAAGTTTATAAACAGAAAAAAAAACTGGGTTTTCATTTATCTATTTTAAAAATATTAAATATTGACGTGTATAAAGTGAAAGATATCTAGTGACTTGGTGAAATCACGATATTTAGATGTCCTGACATGAAATAAGTAATACATAACAGCACACGTAAACGTAAAATAATACTCGTACGTAATGAGTCGCGACCAGTAGCGGCATTACAATCAACATAGTTTTTCCCTCTTTTATTATTAGCATAGGGTATGGTGCTCCACCACTAAAGTTGTAATATGCCATTGGCACCTCGACAAGAATAAATACATTTATGATATACCTCTACAATCCGAGTTTAAATTTGGTTTAAGTTTAACTCTTCTATTGAGCAATCTGCTTGCCTTGAAAGTTTAAAAGCCTAGTTAGCTTGGAGGGTAGCGCGTCTGCCTTTTAAGTGCCAGGTCGCGGTTTCGATTCCTGCCCGGGGTGGATTTTATCCTAGACCTAGACAAAAAGACAAATATGGATTGCTTAATTGAAGAGTTAAACCACGTGTAAACTCCGATTGTGGTCGTTAGATTACACATAAATAATTAGGTACACATAGGTAAATATTTACCTCACTGGGTCTACCCAGATTTCTTGAAGAAACTCAGTATGGACGTTTGCTTCGTCGCGTTGGGAGATTTCGTGGGTTTCGAAGCAGGCGGGGTTTTAGATTTGGTTTCCTTTTCCTCCACCTTGGGTTTCTTCGTATCCTGCTGTACTGGGTTCGATTCCCCTTCAGAATCGGAACAGCTGACGGTTTCAAATTCTTTCACTGTACCTGTGGAAGGATAAATTAAACCTTTTAAAATGAGCCTTTTAAAATGTTGACTGGATTAATCATCAGAAGGACTCAAATTTGAAAGACAAACATTCAAAGGATTTTCTTGAGGAGATTTGATAGAGGGACCTGTATCCTGTAAAGGCCACACATAATCGAAGTTGATCCACATCAATTCATAATAAATTCACATCGATCGACAACCGTCGACTATGTGTGGACAGAGTTGCGTTTTAAGCCTAGTTATCTTGGAAGGTAGCGCGGCTGCCTTGTAAGTGCTAGGTCGCGGGTTCGATTCCCGCTCGGGGCGAATCAGTGTTCTACTTAACCAACTGATGGAAACCTGAAAAAATAACATAGCTATAAATAGGTATGAAAAAAAATCTTTGTTGACATTTTATTAAGTATCTACCTACTAACACGAGAACTATTTATGTAAATTTGGCATAGCGACACCAAGTACCTTTGACAAACTAACCACATCATATTGAAATCTAGTGCATCCCACCCAGGGCGAACTTTATCCTAGAGAGGTAAGGCTTTTTCTTGAAACAGCTGACCTTCTTCTATCCTGTCAGCTGTCCTCCACTCTCCAATTTCAGGACAGTTCCGTTGTTAGTCTTTTGGTCACAATGGACCAGAGTATGTAGTTCAATAGTTCAAATCAATACACATGGATATTATAAAAAAAGACAAAGGAAAGTTCTCAACTTACAATTTTATTCTCATCGAACACAAACTCCTCCAAGTTGGCCAAGTAAAGGTTAAATTCTTCTGAATCACTCATTGTGAGATTCTTGGGTTCAATATGTTTCCGTTTTTCTGTTATCCAAAGAGAGGAAATGAGATCTCAATCCAACCAACTACTATAACTTATCATAATAATACATAGCAGTGAACTTATCACAGTGTTATCAAAATTAACAGGAAAATCACAGAAGAAAAAGAAAACTGGTTTTTACTTTCCCAGCTTTTCTTTTTTCAAAAAAAAAACTTTAAATTTGGCGCGCATTTTTCTTTTTTTGAAATACACCACTGTTGCCATATTGCACCAACATATGTTTACATTACCGTACGTACAACAAATTTATTACCGTACAAAAAATTGCACCCACTTTCAGAGCCATCTAGGCCGCGGGTCCGATTCCCGCCCGGTCGGGTTTGATCCTACACGGATAATGTTCGTCCCCGGAATGGCTAGCTTTCTCCTATGATGTCTTCGATTTCGGGACGATAAAACCTTAACAGAAGGGACCTAAAACCAAAAAATTACCTTCAGGAAAAAAGTAATCAAAACACCATGTGGAAATGTCCAGCATAAATATTGAAATGGAGTCACTCGTAGATATTTCATAGGTATCGATAAATATTATTTAAACACAATAGTAATTTCTAAAACTAAAGATTATGATCGCGGTACCTAATTAGAATAATGGAGTTATTTATGACTAAAAAAAATCCTCGGGAACAATTAAAATGTATAAGTTCTGGCATTGATTGAGTTAATAAATAAAATAAAAATTGAAAATATAATATTGAGATTAAGTGTGATGTGAAATAGATGAGATTAGTTCATTTTACTTGCCTTGCACACTGAAGAGCCAGGGTCGATTGTGGGATATGTAGGCGAGGACAATACAAGAAATTCCTAGACCTAGAGTTGCGTTTTAAGCCTAGTTATCTTGGAAGGTAGCGCGGCTGCCTTGTAAGTGCTAGGTCGCGGGTTCGATTCCCGCTCGGGGCGAACTTTAAACTAAACAGATAAGGCTCGTTTTCGGAGCGGTTGGCTTTCTTCTATCCTGTCTTCCTTCTCTCTCCGCTTTCGGGACGATAAGCCCTTGGCAGTTACAGAGTTATATCAAACCTCATAAGAAACATTACAGACGATTATGTGACAGGAGATTTTTTAAAAAAGAGAAATCTAAGGCCCATCTCTGTGGCTGAGTGGTCAAGAGCACTGACTTTCAACCTGGAGGTGCTGGGTTCGAATCCCGGTCAGGGCGGAAATTTTCTGACTGAACTTTTCCGTTCTTGGATAGGCATGGATAAAATAGAATGTTCCTTGAAGCAATGCGAAAGCTCTTCCAAGGTAGGTACAATCTTGGGGGAAAAAAAAAAACAGATGAAAAAAAAGATGAGATTTCTAAAGTTTACATCTAGGTCGAACTTGCCATGTCGACTGACTTTCGAGATTCACAAGGATATTTGGACGGAGATTCTGCACAGGAATGACGCACCTAGTTCTATCTGACGTGAGATTTCTGGTCCTCTAGTAGAGTGAGCAGTCTCTGTCTAGATTTCTTATCGTTCTGACACACCAGACAGCAAAGCACGAGGGACTCCAACTGACGATAGGAGAATTCCTGAAAGATGGAAAGATAAGGAGGCACGGGTAGCTACTGCTACAACAACAACAGGCATGGTTAGTCTAGACTAGAGGTTATGCATTTGCTTCCCTTTCAAAAGATCCCGGGTTCGATTCTCAAAGGAGACATAAATTAAACGGGGGTTACCTTCTGATGAAAGTGAAACACTCATCCCCGCCCTCAAAATTTAGGGGTAGTTACCGCACTAATCTGTAGGACTCACTTAAGGCTGGCCTTTAAGGTAGTCTTTTTTTTCTGCTAAGATCTTGTCGTCCCGAAATCGAAGAGAGAAGGAAGACAGGATGGGTGAAAGCCAGTCGTTCCGAGAACGAACATTATCCAATAAGGATAAAATCCGTCCCGGGCGGGAATCGAACCCGCGGCCTAGCGCTTACAAGGCAGACGCGCTAGCAACCAAGCTAACTAGGCTGGTGCTGGTGTTATGGGTCTTAATCTCCGCACTAATTGTAGTAGGAGTCGGAGCTACTTACACTAAACTGACTTCTAAGGTAATCTTCTAAGGCACTCTCTTGCATGTAGTACGCTTTCAGATAGGAGTCTATCAGGGGCCGCAAAGGGAGAGGAGGTTTCAATTGCGACATTTCTTCCAGCTTGGTGTTCAATTGCACCCAATCCAACTGCATGAGGGCACGGCCCCCGCTGGAGCACTTGCGAGCCCCTGAGAACCTGAACACAAATGAAGTGGAAAGTTCAGTGAAGAAATGAACAGGTGGGTAAGATGTTCAAACATAATTTTAACCAAAAAATGTTCAAAAGCAGTGCGCGGTTCTCACGACTTCGCCTGAGGTCGCTCAAACTTTGCAGAGAGATTCGATAAAGTGGCCTTGGGCCGGCTTTCTACAAAGTATTGAAAGCTAGTTAGTTTGGCTCAGATAAATTATATTGAAAGATTAAAGATACGGGGGGGGGGGGGGAAAAACCAAAAAGGAAAGGATATCCATGCTTCGTTCTCGAGAAATATTCTCAGCTCGTCCAAACATTTGGTGTGATATTTGGCGAAATAGTTGGAGCTCTGAGTTTTGATTGAGTTATGCAACTCCATAGAGTCACTCGAACAGAATTCTTCTCCTATGAGAGTCAGCCTGCAATGTAAGACAGGAGTTTGCGTATTTGAGGACTTTACGGCTCGGGTGGCTCAAACTTTATAGAGAAGTTCATTATAGAATATACAGCATGGCTCAAAAGTCCTAGTGAACTCCTTGTAACTTTTGTAGTTACAGCATGCTTCAAAAGCGTCCCTGAGGCTCATTTCCAGAAATCTGCGATTCAGCCGTTATTCAGGGTCAAAGTTCCGCTATCTAGCGCATTACTTTGGAAAAAGCTCGCAAGCAGTTTGCCTTTCTCACATTACCTTTCGGCTCAGATTACAGAAATGTTCCTTTCGAAAAAGTAGATCAAAAGTGTACCTGAGCCGAGGTTCGAAAATGTACGGTTCGGTCGGCGAAAAATAGAAATAACTTAGATCATTCAATTATCAAGTTAGCCAGGCCGCTCGTTCGATCCCCATCATGGGCGTATTTTATCCTGAACGGATAATGTTCGTTCTGAGAACGGCTGGCTTTCTCCTCTTCTTCTCTCTTCGCTTTCGGGGCGATAAGACCTTACCAGTTACAGTTCCCTCTATCAAACCTCTTGAAAAAAAAGGTAACTTACTTATGAACAATAGCCAGCATCTGAAGGAAGTCATCAAACTTGAATCCGGACAGTGTAGAAGACAGAATCAGTATGGACACTCTACCCTGTACATCGTTCCATAGTCTGGTGAAGCCACCCTGTAGTTTTTGCTGTACATATTGCTCGTTCAGATTTCTCTCGAAATCATCAGGATCTGAGGAAGCAAAATAAACAAGTACATAGCTCAGTACTTAAACTCAGAAACCAGACTCTCAAAAATCTGGTGTGAACATCACTCGACTAAGCATCCTTATCTTTTTGCTTTTGAATGGTGTTTTTTCTTCTGCTCTAACCATGTATAGTCAGGTCAGTACAGCTGAAAACCGCCAAAAAGCAGTCAAAACCTACTAAAAAGCGGTCAAAATACCGCCAACCGCAGTACCTATTTTAAACAAATGTTTCGTGTTGCATCCTTGTCACAATTGTGGACTACATACCAAATTTCAATATGTAACAGTAATATTTCACGCACCAGATTTTTCAGGAGCACATGTGTTCTTCTCATGCCATCTAACCACTTGATGATAATTCTTCAGTATGGTCCACATAGATTTGCACAGGGTCAGCAGACAGGCTAGTACTTTGTTGTCATCAATACACTGAAAGTCATGCAAATGAACATCTATTTAAAACAGGAGAGCCAGCCTAGTAAGCTTGGTTGGTTTGGTAGCACGTCTGCCTTGTAAGCGCTAGGCCGCGGGTTCGATTCCCGCCCGGGGCGGATTTTATCCTGAACGGATGTTTGTTCTTGGAACGGCTGGCTTTCTCCTATCCTGTCTTCGTCCTCTCTTTGCTTTCGGGAAGATAAGACCTAAGCAATCACAGTTCCCTCTATCAAACCTCTTGAAAAAAAATCTTTAAGGCAGGAGAAAATTTACCAAGTTTTTAGCTTTAGAAATAAGTAATTGGGTTTTTTTCCCAAAAATGATATGAAACTCAGACAGATATTCCTCTCTCTCCTCCTTACCTTACATAGATCTCCATATTGCTTCTTAGGCCCACTCAGATATGTCTTGTCCACATATTGTTGAGTAATGGAGAAGGCTGTATTGTGAACAGTGGATGTGAAATGCATCAGGAGTTGGTCTACAGCCACGCGGGATTTTCCCAGCAGTGTGTAGGCTACCTGGAGCTTTGAATAAATGTCACTTTTGAATTGGATGCAGATCTGAAATATAGAGAAAATTACCTCACTACCTATTAACAGTTCTCTATAGGTATTAGGCCTTTTTTACTTCCTATTTTTTCATCAGTAGTTTTTGCCCAAAGTTGTTGCGTCTTGTCTCTGGTGTTCTTTCTAATAGCAAGGTTTATGACAACAAATGGGAAAAATTCACCTCTTAGAATAGGAATGTGATAAGGAATTTGGAGCTATAAAGTGCCTATTTTTCAATAACCGAGTCAAAATACTTACTTTGGACAGCACTTCATCCAGATACTCTTCAGTCATGACCAGAGTGTCTTGTAGTTTATTACTGAGAGCTGCAATACAGGAGAAGTGTTTCAGACCCTGGCTGTGAGTCACTTGTGTGCAGTCCAATATTAGAGAGATAGCAGACGGGTAGTTCTCTTCTAGGAGTAACTGGTTCAACTTGTGCTCGGTTTGGAGCTGAGGCAGAAATCAAATGATATAAATTGAATTATTAAACAGTATTATTAGTTTTAGGATAACTAGGTACTAGTTCAGATCTACCTAGAGAGCACATGTCAAAGTGTGGCCCTAGGAATTAGTATACAAATTAACTTACCAAAGCCTTTATAGAATTGAGTGACTTCAACAGATCCAAAGTGACATTTCTTCTTCTAAAAGTGGACAGAATTTTCAAGCTGGATGTAGTATACAGATTGTTAGCATAGGAGAGTTTGGTTCTAGTTGAGCGGCAGAGTAGCAAACTGGTGGACAGCTGGCTTTGAATTTCTTGAAATCTAAGGAGATAACAGTTCAACTAGAATTAATAACGCAATTGATTGATGTAAAAATCAAGGAACTCACCTGGTAATTAGAATGGAATAAATTTAATCTCAGCTGAGGTATATATGTTTTTTTTTTTTTTTTTTTTTTTTTTTTTTATTTAAAAAAAAAAAACCCTAATCTCAGCTGAAGTTTTTTTTTTTTTTTTTTTTTTTTTTTTTTTTTTTTTTAATCATAATAATAACAACCTCCTACAACTTGAATAAAAGGATTCTTTGGTCCCTATTCAAGAAGTGTACATGAGTACATGAATATTATTTGTTGATAGTGATCCAACTAAGGATCAACAAGAGCTCACTCATTCTGTCAAGCAACAAGAAGTGTATAATTTAACTTACTCTTCAAACTGGGAATTAAACTGGTCCTGTTTCAGGTTGATAAGGTCTACAACCTGTTTGCATACAGCCTGATGTTGAGCAGTTAGGGTTTTCATGTTCTTCTGTAGCTCTTCAACATTATCAATGTTGTCCTTCAAATTCTGAAAGTTAGTTGAAATAGTAGACAGTGGTAAATCAATATGAATTGGTCTCATGATGTATTTATTTTTAAATGCATTTCTAGGCTCCGCACACAGGAATTTTGTCAGAAAAGACCCTCATTTCAATGTATTGTAATGTACTGAGGGAATCATTTGGAAATTTTCTAGTAACCCACCTTTTGAGAGTCTGAATCACCCAATTATAATATCAATTGACTGATGACCAAAGTGACACTAACATTACAATATGCTTGTGGATAAATAGTTACCTCTAGTTCATATTGAAACATGTCAACACTGCCATCATCAGTGAAAAATATTGGTTCAATATTCTTCACCAAATCTTCATCACTTGTCTTGTCCTCATATTGTGTTTCATTGATTTTATCCTCCTTCTTTTCATCAAATTCATCCTCTATTTGGTCGGATAGATAGTAAGAAGAATTTGGGGACACTACGGGAATTTGATAAGACTGGAAACAGAAATTGGTACTTGTGCAGAAGTCACGTCCATGGAATATTACTACCAAAGGAACTGGCACAAACAAGCAGTGACCCTGGTTATTATAGGGTTAGGTTAAACACAAGAAGGAGTTTTCACAATTAGAGCAGTGATTAGCGTTATTATAGGGTTGGGTTGAATACACAAAGGAGCTTTTCTTTTCCACGGACGTGACTTCTGCATAATTACTGGAATGGTTTGATATGGTGATACAAAGTAAATAATAATATTACCAGTGTTGTGATATACCCACTGTCAGATTTGAGTACTGTGCAAGTGCAACCGTACCAGATGGGCTCCTTTCCAAAATGAGAACCTGAAAGGAATGATAAGTGTAAAGAAGAAAGGCCTTTCATAGTAGTAGAAAAATGGACCTCTGGTGAGAGTATTCCATACATACCTTCTTCTGAATAAGTCCCTTTAGTTTGAATTTGAAATCTTCCATGATTTCCAAGTCAGGACTGGATCCGGTCTAATTGAGTAGGTGCTTAGAACTGGTCCTCCATTACACTTCTCTCTTTTCCACACTAGTTATTTGACCTTTTTCCAATGTAAATCCTTCAGAAAATCGGACTGGAAGAGAAAGGCCACCTGGAAAACTCTTCTGTGCCTCTGTGGAAATTTCAAAAGTCAAAAGTTTGTGGATGACACTGGATGAGGGGGAGGAGGGAACTGGGGGTGGGTGGGGGATTGATCAAAGACACATGGAATAATCTTGACAAATACATCAAAAGGAAACACAATACTAGGATTGATGACAGAATTGCCAGAGCTAGAAAGAAATTGAGACTTCAAGTAAGTATGGTAAACAATGCTATGGTAAAGACACATGGAATAATCTTGACAAATACATCAAGAGGAAACACAATACTAGGATTGATGACAGAATTGCCAGAGCTAGAAAGAAATTGAGACTTCAAGTAAGTATGGTAAACAATGCTATGGCTATCAGAACACTCAAGCTAAAGCCATGGATTAAGAATAAAGCAAAATCTCAACACCAACTGGTATGTAGGTATTCTGCCCCTGCAGACCCCTGGTGCAGGGAGTCCCTGTAGGAACATTCAAAGGCCTTTATAAGGAATACTATGCTAAAAACATCTGCTTACAATTTGGAGCTAATAAAAACCTATGTTATATTTTGTTCCTTTCATTTTAGGATGACAGTAGTGATGAAGAAGGAAACAAAGAGGACAAGGAAGATAATGAAGGAAGTGAAGAAGATGATGTAGATGCAGAAGAAGATTTTGCCTTACCTGATGATGAAATGAAACATGATAACATCAAAAATAGACAGAAATTGATTGGAAAGAAGAAGCAGAAGAGACTGGCTAAAGAAGGCAAACTTAAACAGGTGGAAGCAGAGGAATATGAAGAGAATGAAGGTGGAAAAGAATTCTTTGAGGATGCTCCTCCTGTGGAAGAAAACAGTAGCTTTCATCAGATGAACCTGTCACGTCCTCTACTTAAAGTAAGTAGCTGCTACCTCCATTGCTGAATGGGTATAACAGTAGGTTTGCACACTGGAGGTCCCAAATTCAATTCCTGGAAGATTCAATTTTTTTTTTTCTTTTCTGTATACGTCTTTTATTAGATGGGCATTAGAAAATGTATAATACCAAGTAATGTACCTACCTATAATTAGGTAGGTATGTTGCAGTGCAATAGTCCTAAACTAAAATGGACGTGGCACATAAGGGATCAAAAGAGACTGCCTTAACATAATAATAATAATAATAATAGGTAGGTATGTTCCTTTATTATTATTATTATTATTATGATTATTAGTACCTAATTCTATTTCATTTTTCCTTTTCTATAGGCTATTGGAGCTCTCAACTATATCTATCCTACCCCTATTCAAGCAGCCACCATACCGGTAGCATTGCTGGGTCGAGATATTTGTGGTTGTGCTGCTACAGGGACAGGTAAAACCGCTGCCTTCATGTTACCCATCCTAGAGAGATTGCTGTACAAACCTCGAGATGATCAGAACACAAGGTAAGAAAAAGGTATTCTGGAAAAGGTATTTAAAAGAATCTCAGTGAAGAAAACAGAGACAAGGACATGGGTATGATATGAGTCAGTTGACAAATATCAATGGTCTGGTATCACCTGGTACACAGAAGAGTGTGGGTTCAATCCCAGCCAAGGTATAGAATTTTATCCTTAAAATACTTTGAGAATTTGGCAACTATAGTTGTAGCCTACTGCTGAATTAAAGGGACTTTTCAGGTCCATCTAAGCAGTATATATAAGTACTACATATTACCTATTATTTATTATTCTTTCCTTTTTTCCAGAGTGCTTGTGTTAGTTCCTACCCGAGAGTTAGGTGTTCAAGTGTACCAAGTGACACGACAGTTGGCTCAGTTCACGTCGGTAGAGGTGGCACTGTCAGTGGGAGGTTTAGAAGTTAAAGTACAGGTGAGTAAAAGTCCCTTGTCCCCCCTAGTAGAATAATAAGATCTGGATTAAAGTACCTACTAAAGCAAAAGTAATTATGTAGGTAGGTACACAAACGTAAAACGATATCCATTTCTAGATCTGATTTAGAAATAGACATTGGTACACCAAAAGTCATGAAGACCATAAAAAAAACTGATCTGATTTCAAAGAAATGTGCTTGTTTGTTTAGTCTGGGTCTCTTAGGGCCCTGATAAAAGTGTGTTCTTCAAAAACAGCTTACTATTATTTTAAGAGTATAAAATAATTTGTATTCATTTCCACCTCCCTCCCTGTAGGAATCTGTTCTGAGGAAGTGTCCCGATATCGTTATAGCCACGCCTGGTCGTCTTCTCGATCACTTGCACAACACTCCCTCCTTTTCTCTCTCCGATATTGAAGTTCTAGTGCTCGACGAGGCTGACAGGTAAATATGTCCTATATGGTCTTATTTTTCATCTGAGGTGAGACTTGAGCCTCATATGAACCCATTTCTGAAAAGAATGGTAATGAACTGAGGTCACAATTTACAAGGTAATTGATCATATGTTCGTAAAAGCTTAACCCATCCTTTAGGGCTGTTTGGCCCTACACCAAGCCTCAGAGTGGGCTTTTTGTGTATGTAATTGATTTTAAGGGTTTGTTATTCATACAGAGAAAAATGGTAGATTGCCCCGGGCAATGATTTTGCCCTTTGCTTGCAATTTCTTATGGCCACATATCCCCCCCCCCCTTGTGGAACCAAGTTGGGGCTAATGACGTTCGAAGTCGTGCCTCTTTTAAAACTAATTTATTTTAAAAGTCCCTTTTCTCTTATCACTTCCAGGATGTTGGACGAACATTTCGCGTCTCAAATGAAAGAAATCATCCGCCTCTGTTCCCGAACCCGTCAGACCATGCTGTTCTCCGCCACTATGACTGATGCGGTCAATGACCTCGTGTCTGTCTCGCTGACAAGACCGGTGCGAGTGTTTGTTGATAATAACCACGAGGTGGCGCTCAACTTGCGACAAGAGTTTGTGAGGTGAGAACAAAACGTTTTTTTTTTTTTTTTTTAATTTTTTTTCCCCCTTGTTGAATCTGGACCGATTTCCTCTCCTTTCAGTGTGGAAAAGCCCAAGTGGCGTCTCAGCCCTTGTACATGAATCACAAAATGGCGGCTTTTCAACCCTAAAAAATCTGGAGTTGGAAGTTGGACTTCAAAAGAGAGGAAATTGTTTTGGATTCCACAAGAAAAATGTGCGTAAACTGAATAGAATTGCAACTATCTTGACCATTAGTTTTAGCAACATTGACGAGGTGCGGCTATACAATGTTCTGGGACTGATGCTGCTACGGGAAAACTGCCTGTGAACAAAATATTGAACTGTGTAAGAGCAGAGGATTCAATATGTCTATATGTCTACTGACAAAGGAATCAACTCACGCAAGAATCCAGACTCATCCGTCATGGTTTTAGTGACCAGTTTCCTCTTTCTCTTACGTCCTCCAGTACTCTGAGGTTCCGGGGTGGGGGGTATGACGTCATCATCATCAGATAGGGTGGCAGACTTGATATCGACACGGGGAGGAGAGGGGGGAGGTGGCGATAAACTTCTTTCCCTCTCTGGTTCTGAAATGAAGGAAATGTCATTAAAAAAAAAAAAAAAAAAAAAAAAAAATTATTTGTAAGGAAAAAAAAAGCTAGGAAACCAAACATCTTGGGTTTTTTCGAAAAAAGTGAATACCCATTTGATTTTTACCTAAATTCCTTTAAAACTGAGCTACCAAAGGTGTGTCCAAACATGGTCGATCGACGGCCGTCTACTATGTGTGGACAGTTGGACACAACCTTCAGAGACCAATTCTGATTTTACCTTCTTTCTCAGATTCACTGGAATCACTGAACACCCTGATTCTCCTCCTCTGTACTTCTTTCTCTTTCTTTTCCTTCTTCTTGTCCGTCTTCTTAGAATTGGCTGACTTCGTAGAGGTCTTTTTACCCTTTGATTTCTTGTCCTGTAAAAGAAAAAGAGATTATCAATTTTTTTTTTTTTTTTCGTAGAATGGAGAATTTAGGTACATGTTACTTGTCTGTGAGAGAAGGAAACTTGTCCTCCTTTTTGGACTTGTTCGTAGAATGGAGAATTTAGGTACATGTTACTTGTCTGTGAGAGAAGGAAACTTGTCCTCCTTTTTGGACTTGTACATCAATATATTTACCTATAAAGGGAAAAAATTCGTCTTCAGACTTGGTTAAGGCTGAAGATGAAATTTACCACAGGACGTAAATTTCCCGAAATTCATCATAGATAGGACGTAAATAAGACCTCAGTAGTTACAATTCCCCCTTTCAAACCTCTTCGTTTTTTCATCTTTTTTACTTACCTTTTCAGAGTCCTTGTTATTCTCATCTACTTCCACATTTTCTGCCACTTCTGGTTTTTCGTTCTCATCAGTCTCTTCCACATCCATAGCCTCATCTTCAATTTCCTTTGATTTTACCTTTTCAGAGTCCTTGTTATTCTTATCTACTTCCACATTTTCTGCCACTTCTGGTTTTTCGTTCTCATCAGTCTCTTCCACATCCATAGCCTCATCTTCAATTTCCTTTGATTCGTTGCTGGGTTTCTTGGCAATGGGTTTTGTTTCTTTGATAGGTTTTTGGACAGCAGGTTCAGCTTTCTTAATTTCTGGCAGGGGACCTTTGGAGAAAAATGATGTAATATTCGCCGACCCCGCTCCCTTTTCAGCGCCCTGGAGTAAAGTTCAAACAAAAAGCATAGTTTAGTATCAAGAGTAAAACATACCTAGGTGGCCAAGTTTATCACATCAAAACTGAAATAATAAGTTTTTCCTAAACTTACAAGTGTTGGAACTTTGGACACATTGTTAAGGGCCAAAGACATGACACCAGAAGGAAGGATATACCAACTTACCTTCTTCTTTCCAGCAGTGATTCCAGATTTTTTAGCAGGACTAACAGGCACTTTCTTGACAGGACTTTTGTTCTCCACTTTTTTCTCCTCGAGCCTAAATCCGAAGTTTCAGCCATTGGTCCGTGTGTGTGTCTGTGTGTCTGTCTGTCTGTAAACAAAATATCTCGAGAACGGTAAGAGCTAGAGACTTGAAATTTGGTATGTGTGTAGTTGTCAAATTTGACAAGGGCCACACGAAACTTTTGGTTAAGATGGGTGCAACGGTTGGCGGCATTTTACCGCTTTTTGGCTGTTTTCGGTGTAATTTAACAATATATCGGGAACGGTATGAGCTAGAGACTTGAAATTTGGTGTGGGGTTTACAAATGTGACAAGGATGCTTACTGAACATGTTGCCTATGGTATTTTTAACTGGTGACTTCTTGGCACTGTCTCCTGGTTTATCTGTTGTTTTTCCACTCACAGCTGGTTTACTGTTTGAATTTGAAGTAGTGGGTGGAGCTGGGGCTACCAGATTTCTTCTGTTAGCCACAATTTTCACCTGATCACATTTTAAATTTGACAAACTGCAAAATTTAACAATCAAATAGATGACAGAGTAATTAGAAGTTTTTCTACATCCCAGTTCTAATAAGAGTCTGCAGAGAGAATTAAAGCTTAAGTTTATTTACCACTGTCATTAAAAATGTTTACATCAGACACATACTTTCCCTATCTATGGTGCTAGGTACAATAAATGCCTTCCTTTGACAGACTAAATAAAGCACTATTAATTTATACTCAAATTTACTTATTTACTTTCTATGTCTGTGATATAGGCAAATAGACATGGTACCCCTCTTATAATGGTTGAGGGTTATAAGTACATAATACATCTTGTTGAAAAAACTTACCTGCTGCATTGGGCAATATTTTTGTCTGCACTTTGATCAGCCAGATATACACTGTTCATATCTGTACCACTGTTACCAGATTTTTGTATGCTGTACACATGTTGAGATGTGATCTTCTCAAATCTATCCTTAACACTCTCTAACTGATTATCTGGTACAATCAGCATTTTCTTTGAACTTGGATCAGTCTTACTAGTCCCAAACACAAACCAACAAGTGGAGAGTTTGGGCTTGAAGCTTTCATCATTTACAAAGGTTGATAGTAATCTGAAAAAATAAAAACATATACCTATTAATATTGACATGAAAAGGGATATGGACAAACCATACCTTGCAAGATGGAGCACCAATTGGCTGATGCCACTGGCTCCTCACACCTATAAGTAATATTACAATGCAAATTGAGTAATCACAGGCATCTGTGATGTACATATTATAATGAGATCAAAGGATTTTTGTGAAATGGAAAAAAAAGTTTATAGGTATTGTGGATGTTTCAGGCAATTTTGACTGACCAAATAAGACTGAAAAGTCCCTTTGCTCCTGCAGTCTATCCCATTAATGCAGCTTCAGAATGCTATAAAATTACTTACGATTTGGCCAAACCAACATGTATGTTCAGTGTTCTGATGTTCTCCCACAACACAGATATCACAGCACTAGGAAATTGAATCTCACTTTGCTCTTGCACCTTCTCGACTCGCTTTATGAACACTTGGAGATCCTGTGAAATGATAAGATAAGAATATATTGACAAAAAAGTTGTGAAATTAATAAAAAAATCTTTTATATTCATATCTAATGCCAGCTACTCACGCTGACAGACCTAGGTCTTTTAGACAGTCTGAACGTGTGTGGCGAAAAAGGCTTCCGACCTAGGGCTCTCAGACGATGACAGACCTATGTCGGAAGCTTTTTTCGTCACACACGCTCAGACTGTCTGACAGGTCTGTCCGCGTGAGTGGTTGGCATTATATCCTTCATAAAGCGGTGCTATATTAAAACGTTGAGCTGAAGGCATCAACTACATGTCCTACTTTGACAGTCTAAAAAAATACTACACTATCCGTTGACAGAAATATTCGGTAATTAAATTTTCATCTTGACTGGGATTCAAACCCAACACCTCTGGTTTGAGAGTTAGTGCTTTTTACCTCACGGTCACAGGGTACTGAAATTCGTGAGGTATTTTCTGTAATGTTGCGTAGTTTTTTGGGGGGTTTTTATGAAAAGAGTTATGGTTGTTATGTTGGGTAATTTTTTATGCTAGGAGACTTACCTGTACGATATAATCTACATAGGGACTATGCTTCTCAATAATATCAGACACTTCCCAGTCTACTCTGGACATCATGAGAAGTATTTGCTGTGTGTCGATAGATTTCCACGCCACACAAGCGTACACGGGTTTACGTAGGTCGGTGACTACTGTCAATGTCTGGAAGAGAAACGAGACGGACAGATATGTATTGTTGCTGTTAGCTAATGTCAAGAAGTGACCATAAGGTCATTTTCTTGCGTCCATCCAATGTATTGTGTATAAGAATATAAATAGTGACTCCAACTTTTAGACGGATATTTTTAGTAAGTTACTACACTTAAGGGATCCTAGGCTCATGTCCCCCCTTTAAATACTGCCATGCTGTGAGCATAAAGGGTTAAACGACGAGTATACTCGAAAAGAAAGCAACTACTCGTATTGACCGAACGGTAGTGAGGTCTATGTTTCAGCTCGAGCGTTTTGCATTTATTTTCGATGTTTGTTTGTTCCGCCATAACTTGCAATTGCCTGGTGCAATTTCAAGGCAGGTCGATTCTTGAATTGGGGTCCCAATACTGAGCAGGGCCCATTTTTGGTCCCTTTGAACTCTCAGCTTACGCAGAAGAGTTTGAGTGAGGTCTACATTTCACAGAACTACTAGTTACCTGTGTATAAAACTGATGCAGCGTATTCTTGGTCTGGTCTGAAAGGAGACATTCCAAGTAGCTGTGTAGAATTTGAAACTGAGAAGACAAGAACACGAGGGATTCCACAGCTATAACCCGTTCACTTAGACCGAATAGAGTTTCACTCTTCTTCAAATCCACCTCGACACACATTTCAGCTAATGCCACCCGATCCAGACTATTGGTCTGAAATTGAAAACATTGTATTTTTGTCGTCATTCGAGAATCAAGCCCCTGTGTGGACAACGGAGTTCTCATCGTTCCGAAATCGAAAATAGAAGAACAGGTCAGGAGTCAGCCGTTTCAAGAACAAACCTTATCTGTTAGGGTTAAAGTTCACCCCGGGAGGGAATCGAACCCTCGACCTAATGCTCACAAGGCCAATTAGCTTCAGTAGCATAAACTGAATGTTCCAACAGTTAACAGGATACCTGCCAAGGTGGTGTAGTGGTCAAGACGCTCGCCTGGTAAACATGAGGGCGTGGGTTCAATCCCAGCCAAGGTATGGAATTTTATCCTCAATATAATTTGAGAATTTGACCACAATTGCTATGTTAGTCTTTTGGTCACAATGGACCAGAGTATGTAGTTCAATAGTTCAAATCAATACACATGGATATTATAAAAAAAGACAAAGGAAAGTTCTCAACTTACAATTTTATTCTCATCGAACACAAACTCCTCCAAGTTGGCCAAGTAAAGGTTAAATTCTTCTGAATCACTCATTGTGAGATTCTTGGGTTCAATATGTTTCCGTTTTTCTGTTATCCAAAGAGAGGAAATGAGATCTCAATCCAACCAACTACTATAACTTATCATAATAATACATAGCAGTGAACTTATCACAGTGTTATCAAAATTAACAGGAAAATCACAGAAGAAAAAGAAAACTGGTTTTTACTTTCCCAGCTTTTCTTTTTTCAAAAAAAAAACTTTAAATTTGGCGCGCATTTTTCTTTTTTTGAAATACACCACTGTTGCCATATTGCACCAACATATGTTTACATTACCGTACGTACAACAAATTTATTACCGTACAAAAAATTGCACCCACTTTCAGAGCCATCTAGGCCGCGGGTCCGATTCCCGCCCGGTCGGGTTTGATCCTACACGGATAATGTTCGTCCCCGGAATGGCTAGCTTTCTCCTATGATGTCTTCGATTTCGGGACGATAAAACCTTAACAGAAGGGACCTAAAACCAAAAAATTACCTTCAGGAAAAAAGTAATCAAAACACCATGTGGAAATGTCCAGCATAAATATTGAAATGGAGTCACTCGTAGATATTTCATAGGTATCGATAAATATTATTTAAACACAATAGTAATTTCTAAAACTAAAGATTATGATCGCGGTACCTAATTAGAATAATGGAGTTATTTATGACTAAAAAAAATCCTCGGGAACAATTAAAATGTATAAGTTCTGGCATTGATTGAGTTAATAAATAAAATAAAAATTGAAAATATAATATTGAGATTAAGTGTGATGTGAAATAGATGAGATTAGTTCATTTTACTTGCCTTGCACACTGAAGAGCCAGGGTCGATTGTGGGATATGTAGGCGAGGACAATACAAGAAATTCCTAGACCTAGAGTTGCGTTTGTTGTTTACTAATGCGAAGGAATTGATTATTAGGTCATTTCCTACGAGCATCCCTAAGAACGACGCGACGGACGGCGGTCGTTCGAAAAAAGTGAATACCCATTTGATTTTTACCTAAATTCCTTTAAAACTGAGCTACCAAAGGTGTGTCCAAACATGGTCGATCGACGGCCGTCTACTATGTGTGGACAGTTGGACACAACCTTCAGAGACCAATTCTGATTTTACCTTCTTTCTCAGATTCACTGGAATCACTGAACACCCTGATTCTCCTCCTCTGTACTTCTTTCTCTTTCTTTTCCTTCTTCTTGTCCGTCTTCTTAGAATTGGCTGACTTCGTAGAGGTCTTTTTACCCTTTGATTTCTTGTCCTGTAAAAGAAAAAGAGATTATCAATTTTTTTTTTTTTTTCCTAGACCTATAGTTGCGTTTTAAGCCTAGTTATCTTGGAAGGTAGCGCGGCTGCCTTGTAAGTGCTAGGTCGCGGGTTCGATTCCCGCTCGGGGCGAAAAAATACTACTGGTAGAAGCTTAACTCATCCTTTAGGTCTGTTTGCCCTTACACCTAAGCATCTAAGTGGACTTTTTGTGTGCGGAGTTAAGATTCGTAGAAAAAGGTATACTCACAGACAAGGTCAGGTCACTCTCACTCATGGTACTCATTATGAGATTCTCCTTGATTCTCTTGAGAACAGACTGTAGTTTGAGTGACGTAACAGAGACGATCTTACCCGACGTTTGATCGAGCGAAAAGAAATGATAGACGATATACAGGTAGTATTCGAACAGTTGGAACAGAGAGTAAATGATGGTGGAGGCAATAAGCTTGAGATATTTGGACATCTGTAGGTATTTACCACACAGGCGGAGTATGGAGAGGGAAGTATTGGTAAGGCAACAGGTTTGTTTGGTCTGCGAGGTGTGCTTGGACCGACTGAAATCAGAAGCGGGATGTGGGCTTTTAGTATTTTCATATCAGGAATTATTGTGCGCTGTACTATCATACACGAAGAGAGTAATATGAAAGATATAAAGACGAAAATGGTTGGTCGGTTGGTGGTTGTTTGGTATCAAATGTTGGGAATTCACCATCAGGTCGCTTTGCTTCTGACCACTTAAAGAAAATGTGGATGCTGTTTGCCATTCTTCGCTACCGATATGTTCCGCTATCTTTGGAAATGAAACCTATTTTATTCCCGCAGTTTGCTCCTATTTAACAGGCCTGTTAAAGGCTGAAAAAATATTGGTGAAATCCACTTCTTGTCTACTTACCCATCATCACTATCGTCGCTATAATATCCCGAAGGATCATCCGGTATGTCCTGTAGGATATCCTCCCCGGTCGACACGGGAGGTACGTGCATAGGCTGATCAAATGGGGTGCCACTAGAGTCGCCACTGAAATAGAGTGTGCCCCCGGACACGGAGCTGTCATCATTAGACACGGCACTGCTCAGTGCTCGCGATGCATTACGTATACTGTGACGGAGACTGCGAAACTCCTGGAAACAAACAAAATTAACGTCAGCTTTTTTTTTTGTGTGTGATGTATTCGGTCAAAATTTTCGATAGTACTTTTGAGAGACCAACCTCAGTGGTGTGGTGGTTAGCAAGGTGGACTTCGGATCTGGAGGTTGGTGGTTCGAGTCCAAGTCAAGTCATAAAATATAGCGTAGGGTATTAAGCAGGGAACGATATTTGTGACGAGCATGACACAATTAAAATTCCTAGTAGACTCTCGAGTGGAAGTCAACCACTAGGCAAGGTTAGCGCGTTCTCTACCACCTAACCCTTAGAGCTCCATTATTATGTGGTCCAATTCTCAAACAAATGAATGAGGATAAAATTCCATGCCTCGGCTAGGATCGCACCCACGCCCTCCTGTTTACCAGGCGGTACGGTAAAGCCTTTCGAAAAACGCAAAATCTTTTATCATGCTCGAAGCGCGATTTTTTAAAAAATGGAAAATTTAAATTTGAGTATTTTTTGAGTGATAACTTTGGATTTTTTTTTTGTTGTATTTCTCGATTTTCTCTCTTATCTATTGGTTGATAAAGGAGGAGTTATAAAAAAAATGTATTGTTCGAGATAAATACGATACTCTAAAATAGATATGTCTGTTTCAAACAAATTTCTCAAGTCTTTGTGTTAGTTGCCCTATAGCTAACCTACAAAATCATGGGCAACCTTATGACTACTGCTGGGAGGTTTATGACGAGGAAAATGAAACGGTACAATGTAGAAAACAGAGCTTTGAAATTCATAGAACAAGACAAGATGCCAATTGCTCCCAAGCACCCATCTACTGTTGAAATGTTGGAATCCATCACAAAAGGTAAGAAGAAGTTTCCAATGATAAGTTCTATGTACTGTAGCTCTAGGCAGTCTAGGCGTACAGCTATTACACCACACTAAAATTAGTGGTTCATTTAACTGTAGAACCCACTTGGAAAGAGGAGCCCTTATGAAGTTACAAAAGGTATCATTGGGACCACAATGTAATGAAAGCACTAATACTAATTATAGGTAGTTATGGTAGGGTGGGTTGGGGTAATTATGATCCACCCAAATTTAGCCCACTTAGACTATTCCTGGAGAATCGGTTAAAGAGACATTTTAAAGAACAATCTCTTAACTTCAATTGCTTGAAGATTCCACAGTTTTTGGATATTTCTTTTATGTCTTTTTCAATCAAGTTCTAAACCTCTTCAAAAAGTTGAAAAAACTTTGATTTCTCGTGGTGCAATTATGATCCACCCATATCTCTATGAATTTAAAACTTAGCAAGAGCTTCTAAAAAAGGAAATTTAGGCCACATATAGGTTTTAACCTTCTAATCTATTGTGGCCTCTAAGCCCCTAAATTTAGGGGCTTAAACCCTTAGAATAAATGGGTGGATCATAATCATTAGGCAATTATGATACACAAATTTCTGCTTTAATTTTTACTTTCCTTTTTTTTCTGTTCCAGTTGTTGAAATGAGGCTTAACTGAAACAGTACCAATGTCTATGAGTAACTACTCAATAAACTAGGTACTGATTCTCAGGAGAACAAGAAAAAAGTTATGGCAAAAGATTAGGATCATAATTACCCCAACCCAACCTACTAATAATGTTCATTTTCGAGATGGCATGCAATATTTAAATCTCCCCAATCTTTATTTCAGATCCCAAAGTCAGAGAAGAACTTATACGAAAAAATACTGATCTTGATGAAAATTTGAAGCATGTCTATGTTAAATCCCTTCACAAGCCTGTCACTAATGATGATGAAAAGGAAAGACTTAGAAGCAGAAAATTACCTCAGGAAAGATCATATGTGCCTGATTTGAAATTTGGCCATACAGAACCCACTGTAGTACCAAAAGGGAAATACAGTTTATCTCAAGTCATAGACATGTTAACTGATCATGCAACTGATCCTATGGTGCATACACCTCAAGTTCTTGCTGAAAAATATAGTTTGGATGTTAAACTTGTTGGTAAGATTTCAAATCCCCTGTTTTTTATTAGAACTCTGTAAGTAATTAGAGAAATTCTAAAATTTTTGACCCAGAGGTAAAAGATTTTTTAGCAAAAGATAGCAAAAGATTTTTTTTTAAGTTGCTTTCATGAATCATGTTTGTTCACACTTTTTCTGATGTTTTTCCATTTATTTTTCAGAGTCACTAATTATGTACTTCAAAATGTTCAAAATTGAAAGAGCAACAGAAGAAGATGCCCAACGAGTAACAGCAAGAAAAATAATGTCCACTTTTGCACTAGAACAAATTGGAAGGGCAGAAAAGGAGACTATGTTTGAAATGGCTTTTAGTAATGAAAATACTGACACTAAAGGTTTGAAAAGTCCAAAAGGTGGAGCTATTTCTAGGCCTGTGATATCTGATGAAGGTCAAGTAAATAGAACAGTATTACCCAATGAAGAAGAACAATATCAGGAACCTGAAGGAGATAGTGTTTATAAGAATGTAGCCAATAAAATAAAAAAGAAGAAGAAAACCGGCCCATAAAATAAAAGTAAAAAGGACTAAATATGGGCTGTTCTCAGAACCTTCATAGTTGGATCAATCTTAGGTTATTATTTAATTTCAAAATAGAACATAGGTGTTTATTTTAGAAATGTTATTCTACTGTTATTTGCCTTAAAATATAAGAAAAGGCAGGCATATTGTATACCTTGAAAAATGCTTCCATATAATCTAATTTTGAGCAGTTTTAGCTTTACATAGTCTGACATCATTATTACCTACCTACTGTAGGTAGTGAATATGATTGTTAAATTTAACAACCCTATATTGTTATAAAATGAAATTTAAAAATAGATTTTGTTCTCTAGACAAATAGACAAACAGCTGTAAATCTCTTGGAGGGTTTCAGCACTCATTATATATAAGTTCTGTGGATCTGTAAATCTGTAAAAGCCAAGTGGGAAAAAATGTCTTTCACTAAAAAAAAAAAAAAACGAACTGAGATAAGTTGAGAGAGCTACGTACATTCCTATTCCTAGGTACAACATCAATGGTAGCAGTTCGTCACCATACGTGGACTACCCGGCTTTCATTAAATCTTGATTTTTTTTGCTCTAATGAATACTGTGTCGTGCGTTAGTGAACTCTAGCGGTGGTTTGATAAAACTCTTCTGTAAACAGGCCGGGCGGTAAAATTCAAATTTAAGCTTGAATTTTGAATCCTGAAGCGGTGCAGTGAAAATTAAAAGTTGGAACTTGGAAGGTTAGAACTTGAATTATTTTTTATTCTTCTGAGTTCTACCTTTATTCGTTGTTACTCCCAGGTAAGTTTTAAATTTGAGAAGTCTACAAAATTTTAGTTACAAGGTACAGATTATCCTTTCTTAAGTACCTATACAGGTCCACATTCTCTCTCTCTCTCTCTCTTTTTTTCTCCCTCCTCTTCCCCTCTTCGTCTTTCTCTTTCGTTCCTTCTCTATTCCTACCTTCCTCCCTCTGTTCCTCTTTCTCTCTTCCTCTCACCTAAATGCCTGCCTCTCTCTCTCTCTTCGTCTTCCTCCTATGAATGCCTCTTTCTCTCTCTCCCTTTCTCCTGAATGTCTCTCTCACTCACTCATGGAAATGTCATTCAAATTTAGAAATATTGTATGAAACAACCCGAGGTGGAGAGAAAAGGAATATGGAGGGGAGGGGGGGGAGGTGCGGGTAGTAGGTACATATCCTATGTGAAGGATGCAGAATACGTGCTTTGTCGTACGTGAAATGAATCCATCGAATCCGACCCATCCGAATTCGATGGATTCAAGAATCTGGATCCTTTGGATTACCACTCATTTTTCTTAAAAAGTTTTTTTTTTTTTACTTCTCTCTTTGGAATTCCTATCTTTTACGACTGTGAACCAAACGAATCCAGTCCCACCGAGTGGATCCCTTGGATTCACTGGATTCAGTCCCTCGGTTTCTAGTTTCTGAGCATCACTAGCACGGCTGCCCTTGCTCTTAAAGTTTCGAGTAAAAAGTTTTTGTTTGGAAATTTCATTACTTTATCCGACGCTATGCATCCCCGGGGTTTCAAAGGGATCGGGGAGAGAGGAGGGAAAAGAAGGTAGGGAGAGAGGAGGGAAGAATTTGAAGGGAAAGAAAGTCGGAGAGGAATGAAGGTGGGAAGGGAGCTTGAGAGAGAGGGAAAGAGAAAGGAGGGGAAAATTGTGGAGAACGTGGGAAAGGGAATAAGAGAGAGAGAGAGATAAAGGAAAATGTTGAGGATAAAGTGGGGAAGGGATTAGAGCAGGGGGAGAGAGATAGGAAAAGGGGAGGAAGGTTCACAGAGAACGAGAGAATTTATTTTGGGAGAAGAAAGTTGGGAAGGGAATATGGGAGGGAGAAATAGAGGGAGATTATGACGCAGCAGAAAGGTAAAGTGACATCAGATAGGGGAGAGAGTGTGGGATGTGTAGCAATGGGAAAAATCCCTTTCCCATAGCTATCTGTTTCTCCCCCCCACCTTCCCGTACATACCTACTTTATTATAGGTACATAAATACCCTATGTCCTATTATATTAGACGGGTTCACCCCTCCTAAACCCAAATCCAATGATAGGGTAGTGGTACCCAAGCGTCGACATGTGGGAGAACTACAGTGTAGGTGGAACAGAGGAAATTTACCTCATCTTTCTCTCCTTTTCTCTTCCCATGCCTTATTCTCTTCTACCCTCTCCTCTCACCCTTTATCTCTCTCTCTCCTCTCTCTATTTATCTATCTCTATCCATATTTTTCTCTTTTCTACTAACAATAGATCAGTTGCGCTTACTTGGGTGATGTTTCAAAGTCATAGAGCAGGAAAAATGAGGACCAACGGAATTTTTCTTTTTCTTACGACTTTTCCCGAGATAAATAGATTAAAAAAATACCGGTAAATCGTGAACTTTGACGTCACGGCATACGGTCCCGTAGGCGATGACGTCACATCAAATGTCCCGAGACAGCGGCAGCGCATTAATGTGTTTGTGCGCATACATTTTTGTGCAGTACTTTCTGCTCCTCCGCCAGCGCGCTTGCACAGTGGCGCTGCCTAACGGACGAAAAAAACAACTGCGTAAAGGCTGACGTCACACATATTTGAACTCTTTCATTAGAACGGAAAATAAAAATTGAATTTTCGACCTTTTACAGTTATTTTTTCGGAGTTTTGACCTCAGATTTAAATTTTTCCCAACTTTTTACACAGGAATCGACCATTTATTTATAATTTTTACCCATTTGCAACTGCTCCATTCTACAGAGAATATCTAACTTTTATCCCATCCTACTTCATAAACGTCCCTCTTTGAATATCCCCTCCCTCGCTCTCTCTCTCCCTCTCTAACTTTATATCCCTCCCATCGATTCCCCCTCCTCCCTCTCATTTAGATATTTCTAGTTTTGTCTCTTGTCATACCCTCTTTCTCTCTCTCTTTCTCAGTTTCTCTCCTGTCTCCCTCTCTCTAGTTTTGGCTCTGTACTTCTCTTTCTATTTCTCGTTCTCATTTCTATTTCCTCTCCTCTCCTCCTTCTTACCTCTCATCCCACCTCATCACGTCAGGAGAAAGGAGAGAGAAAATTTCTCATCTCTCTCTCTCCCTCCAACTTGTTTCTCGCTCATAGATAATGCTCCCAACAACATCCGTTTATCAGACAAAACAGTGCATTGTGTGATAGAATCTGTTGAAGAGATAGAATCTGTTGAAGAGATAGAATATGTTGATGTGATGGAGTCTGTTGACGAGATAGAATGTCTTGATGAGATGGAATCTGTTGATGAGATGGAATCTATTGATGAGACAGACTCTGCTGATGTGATAGAATCTGTTGAGGAGATAGAATCGTTTAAGAGATGGAATCTGTTGACGAGATAGAATCGGTTGAAGAGATAGAATCTGTTGGTGAGATGGAGTCTGTTGACGAGATAGAATCTGTTGATGTGATGGAATCTGTTAATGAGATGGAATATGCTGATGAGATAGAATCTGTTGACGAGACAGAATTTGTTGATGAGATAGATAAAAGGATTCATATGTCTGCTGCTCTATCCTTTCTGATACGTCTGATGACGCACTCGAAAGTCGAATAAATTCAGGAATCGACCATTTATTTATAATTTTTACCCATTTGCAACTGCTCCATTCTACAGAGAATATCTAACTTTTATCCCATCCTACTTCATAAACGTCCCTCTTTGAATATCCCCTCGCTCGCTCTCTCTCTCTCTCTCTCTCTCGTTTCTCCCTCTCTAACTTTATTTCCCTCCCATCGATTCCCCCTCCTCCCTCCTATTTAGATATTTCTAGTTTTGTCTCTTGGCATACCCTCTTTCTCTCTCTCTCTTTCTCAGTTTCTCTCCTGTCTCCCTCTCTCTAGTTTTGGCTCTGTACTTCTCTTTCTATTTCTCGTTCTCATTTCTAAGGTCCACATAATCTACAAAGAAACCAGAAAACTGTCTCTAGAATCACTTATGTACATATGTTAAACTTGGTATGTACCTATGCAAAGTGCTTTCTAGCAGTTGGTACTTCAAGTTCTGTTGCTGCTGTAGTGCTGGTCATACCAAAACCACAGTAGGTTTTGTTCAACAAATGAAAGAAACTTGGTTTTGAGTGTTTTTACTCTGATTTTGTCATAGTTGATAACCCCTCATTTAGATTCCTGAAAGTAGGTCCCTACTAAACTTTAAGTAATGTTAAATAATACCTACCTATATTCTATATTTCAGATACCTACTCAATACACATTGATACATTCTTATCAAAATTCAAAATGACAGCCATTGAATCATTTGTGACAAGCATAGATGAGAAAACTGTAGACCGAGAGAAGACCTGTCCCCTTCTGTTGAGAGTGTTCACAAATTTTGGCAAACACAATAATGTTTCTGATTTTCATAATGGATTTCCCCCCAATCAACTCCAAATTTACACCTGGATGGATGCTACATTGCGGGAGCTTACTAATCTGATCCGTGAAGTGAATCCTGAAGCCCAACAGAGGGGCACTTGTTTCTATTTCACATTACTCACTCCGGAAAGAGGTAAACATTTTGCTGTATCCCTTGTAACTTCATAAGTTAAACAACCCCAAAAAATTTGATTAGGCTGTTTGTTTGGAACAAAAGCTGGTTTATTTTGAAAGATTTTATAATATTTGTTTGGTACCTATTTGAAGTGGTATGTACGATCAAATAATTTTTTTGAAATCGGTTGAATTAAGGATGGAAACTGCTTGGAAGCAATCTTCTAGATTTCTAGAAACTATAAGGTGGGCATTTCACCTACTTATTTTTAGGTTTATTCTATCAGTTGAGTGGGCTAGCATTAGGAACTGCATATCACTGTGTTACTTGTGTGCTTATTACCTGCTTGTTTTTCAGTTTGTGTGTTTTGTCTTTTCTGTTCAGGAACATCAAGATTCCATGTACGAGATATTGGACAAACCATATGTGGACAGAAAGGACCTGATGACAATAAAACTTTGCAGCAATGTAGATTCATCATTGGTGATTATATGGATGTTAAAATCCTCACGCCGAAACGAAACAGGATGTATTGAGAGTTGAAATCTTTGTTTTGATGAATTGATGACAAAAAATTTGACCCTCACTTTGATGGATGTATTAAATTTTATTGAGATCTGTATCATAATCTTATATGTAATTTGTGTTTTGCTGGTACCTACAAAGAATAATCTTACATCATACATTTCTGTTTTATCACCCTTTCTGTTTCATAGGAATTAAACTAGACTGCACTTCACACTCCACTGGCTTAGGACTGAATAATATTGACAGACATTATTAGGAAGGCACATTCTTTTATTGTATTCATTTATGTTTTTATACCTATGCATGTAAATAAAATTCTTGTCTGGTAAAATTGATGACCATACAATTTACTTCTCTAGGAGAGTCAATCTGTTAAGTAGCAACATACATACAATTTCCAAATTTTTACATAGGGCCACATTTACACCAATTTCAAGAAAAATATTGGTCTCAGTTAGTAATGAAGATTAGGGATTTGAACCATAAAGAAAAGAAAGTTGAGGATAGGAGTGGAGTTGTTGTTGTATCAGCTTCAGCTGTAGCCAAATGGTGATGGCAGAAAAAAAGAAAGAAGGAGGTAGACCTAGGGAGAAGTGGGAAAACTTTGTGGAAAAAAAGTCAAGGGAAAGGATAAACAGGAAAGAAATGGCAAAATACATTGAGCTGACTGAAAAAAGCCAACGAAAAAAGCGTACCCCGTATAATCGGGAAAAGGCAAAGAAGAAGGAGAAGTACAAGATTAATCTCATTTCACCCAATGGGTTAAGGGCACGAAAAAAGAAAGAAAAAGCGTACCCCGTATAATCGGGAAAAGGCAAAGAAGAAGGAGAAGTACAAGATTAATCTCATTTCACCCAATGGGTTAAGGGCACCTCTCAATTGATTTCATGGTTTTCCGAGCACTTCAATAGGTAGCGCCACCAGTATGCTTTTCAAAATGTCTGGAAAAGCGTGGAAAATGGGAATACATTTTCTGAGCAGGAAAATTGTACAGCTTTCGGGTTGTATAATAAATTTTCCTTTGCTAGGACACGCAGCGTTTATTCCCATGAGAAACGTGGAGAAAGAAATATTCTTATATCTTTTCCTTTTTGTTGCTTCCTCAATTGGGGATGAGTCTTGGAAGAGCTTTGTGGATGAGAGCAGGGGGTTTCTTTTTTTTATTTCTATTACTAAAGTAATTTATTAGAAAGTATTCTCTTTTGTTTTAGTTATTATTTCTTTTTAGGTTATACTGGTTAGAGGGTCTTTGATTAAACTTTTGACCAAAGAATGACTGACTTTAAGCATCTGTGTCCTGTAAAGGCAAAGTGAAGAAGGACTTCAATCGGGAGTTAGAGGCGAGAGTGAGGGAGAAAGGAAGACATTACCGGAGTTAGGAAGAGAGAGAGAGAGAGATTTGAAAGGATTGAGGAAGAAAGAGGGACGGAGAATTCTCTGTGGCTCTGTATTATGGTTTACGGTAGGGTTATAATATTTATATCTCTGTGTTGGTAGGGAAAAGTGTTCACAAAAAAAAAAAAAAAAAAAAAAAAAAAAAAAAAAAAAAAAACATTTTATTTAAGAAAGAATCTGTTGATGAGATAGATAAAAGGATTCATATGTCTGCTGCTCTATCCTTTCTGATACGTCTGATGACGCACTCGAAAGTCGAATAAATTTCAGTAACCTACATAGGTACATGGACCATATCTATAGATATACATATCCAATCCTTTCACTCCACTGGATATATTCTTCTCTCTCCCACGCTCACTCTCTCTCTCTCTCCCTCCCTCCCACGCTCACTCCCTCTCTCTCTCTCTCACGCTCACTCTCTCCCTCCCTCCCACGCTCACTCTCTCTCTCTCTCTCTCTCCCACGCTCACTCTCTCCCTCCCCTCTCTTCCTCTCTCTCTCTCCCCTCTCTTCCTCTCTCTCTCTTTCTCCCTCTCTCTCTTTCTCTCTCTCTTCCTTTCTCTCGTTTACTTTATTTTTTTTTCTCTTACGGTACCTAGATTTTTCTTGCACGTTGGGCATTCGGTATTCCCACTCCTCACTTGACTCTTGCTCTTGATCTTCCTCATAAGTTCTAATGAAAAGCACGTTGGGCATTCGGTATTCCCACTCCTCACTTGACTCTTGCTCTTGATCTTCCTCATAAGTTCTAGTGAAAAGCACGTTGGGCATTCGGTATTCCTACTCCTCACTTGACTCTTCCTCTTGATCTTCCTCATAAGTTCTAATGAAAAGCACGTTGGGCATTCGGTATTCCCACTCCTCACTTGACTCTTGCTCTTGATCTTCCCATAGAAAAACACAATATGTACTTATAAACTGCGAAAGCTGTGAAACAGGACTGAAAGATATCCAAAGACGTTACATGGTTCATGGCCTATGGCTAACGGGAATCATTTTCTAAAGGTTAATGGTACAAGAACTGTCATCGAGGTGCAAGGGTTAGTGCACCAAAATATGGACGTACATTAACAGAATTTCCATCACTAATATGTGTCCCCTTCAAAAGATCATTTGACAGATGGGGAAAACAGACCAACAAATTGCCAACCTAAAGCCGCTAGTGGAGGAATTGGATATTCAATTTGGCACCCAAAATATCATCGAAAATTGGGTAGAGAGAAAGTTTTTCGAACGTTCACCGGGAAAGGCACCGGCCTTGTTTTTGTTCCATATTTCACCAATGTTTGACTGCTTTTTTTCCTACCTCCTTCCTACGTTGTGCTCACTCATTTCACTCGTTGGAAGTGGGAGTGCGGCGAGAATACTTTCATACTTTACACAATGAAGAGGAGGAAACAAATAAAGAGATTTTATCAGTGGCAGATTCAAGATTTTATAAATATCTTTTCCAAAGATACAACAAAACTTACCTATATGACTTACGGAGTGACTAAAGAAGATTATGTTGGAAATGAAAAGGATATGCAGGTAAGTATTTAGTGGGTGACGATCTGACCATAGAGGATATCTCCTTATTAAACCAGGAAACTCCTAAAAGTGGATCAAAATCAGCTCAATAATTTTATAGGATCAATAGCTATAACTTTCAGTCCACAGGGAATTGATCTTCACAGAAGTTTAGCAATTAACAGCTTAATTGTATAATTGTCCATTGCCCAAATACACATCCTATCACATCAATCTCTTTCACCTCCATGTCCCTTGCCTTCGAGGTCATCCTAAACCCGATTTTTTGTTCACCCTGTATACAAAACTCACCTCTCCAAAGTCCCTGTAGTGATAACACTGATCATCAGACATTTTGAGTGAGCATTTCGCTACTCGGAAAATCTTGACATAATTTAGTTCTTCCTTGCTTTCTCTCATTTTCCAAATATTTTACTCTTTATTTAAGTTTTCTATCTCCTTTTGTTCCCCTGATTGTTTCTCTTTTCTGCTTTGCTTCTCTTTCTCTTACCCCCTCCCTTCCCCTTTTCTCTTTTTCTTCCTCTCTAGTTCATCTGCTTTCATTTTTTCCTTTCTTTCTAAAAAAAAAAAAAATAATAAAATTTCCATCTTTCCTCGTTTATATTCTTCATCTATTTTTTAGCTAAATTACCTTTAGGTATCAGCCAATGGTTTTGGCCCGAAAGACACATTTTTTTTTTTTTTTTTTTTTTTTTCAAAATTTATACTCCTCACTTAACTCTTGCTCTTGATCTTCCTCATGTTTCTTCTTCTCTTTCTCCTCCTCCTCCTCTTTCTCATGATCCTAAGCCTTCTTTTCCTCTTTTTTTACTTTCCTTTCTTTGAGACGCTTTAACATTCTTTTTTTCTCTCCTCAAATTTATTCTTCTTCTTTCTCTTTTGTCCTTTTCCTTATTATTTCTCTATTATAGTTTCTCTTTATAAATTGTAGAAAAGAAAGTAAGGAAATAGAATTTTTGCCAAGTTGACTTAAGAGTTAGGCTTTATATCACTTACCTACCTACCACCCGATTCAGCCGTTGATCAATCAACCCTCTTAAACGCTAAAATAGCTAAACGCACCTTTTGTCCTCTTATCCTAATTCGACACTAGAACGTGACACTTCCACCTTTTGTCCTAATAGGACAGGTCTGGTGGAATGAAAGTGATACAATAATAATAATTATACTCGTATACATTGTACAGCATGAAATGTTACAGCTAACAGCTTTTCATACTAAAATATTTAAACCATACGCTCTACCAGTGCGGAATACCTGGGTGTTATCCCGACATCTGGAAGTGTGGGGTTGGATACAGATTCTGTTCAGTTGGGATTAGGTATTATTATTGCCTTATGGAGATTTTTGAAGTCTTGTATTGGATGTTAGCAAATTAAGGTCAAGTATCGTAGGTATAGTCTTTATTGTCAGAATGAAGAGGAGTGTACATTACATTGAAATGAGGGACTTCTCTAACAAAATTCCTGTGTGCTCAGTCCAGTATGTAGGACTATTGCACCTAACTTTTGATTGTTGTTTCGGTCTTCTCCTTTAAACATTGCTGTCTCTTTTATGAAGGTCAGCAACATTTTTATAGGTTCTGAGTGTATTTTACCAATCTTCTGGCCGGGTGTCCAAAATCACGGTAAGTTTTGTTTAGATCCCTCACAGATTTTCCTTCGTTCCATCCGCTTTCCACATCGTCAAGTCTGGCCACCTATTTCATATAATGTATTAATGTAGGACGTGGGACGTAGGTATTTATAGGTTGATAACATGGCAATGTAGGAGTCTTCAAACCTACTGACTGGCAGGATAAGTAGGAGTTATGTGGTGGGTGGGAAACCGAACACAGTTAAAGGTAATTAATTTTCCCTCTTTTTTCCTTTTTATAGAACCTTCGTGCATGTTTTACCTTTGTAAATAAACACTACGGCTAATGTACTTCAATGTACGTCAGGTTTCTAACCCTGCTGCTCATGTTTGGGGCGGTATAGCAACAGAAGCAGTAAAGACCCAATTGCTGTATCAGTCGAAGTAATAGCGGAGCGTATAAAATATTTATACATCGAAATATCGCTAGATCTATGTATTTATATCTGTCCTCCCTCCCCCCTCCTTTTCCCGTCTATTTACCTCCATAGTCCCCCTCCCTTTTGTGAGGGAGGTAGGTAGGTACGGGGTTCTACTAAGAGAGAAAGGTACGGGGTTCTACAAAGGCAGGGGCTTTTGTAGGAACTGTAGTGGCGTGACTACGACACGGTAAAAATGTGAAGATTGATGATATTTTAATTATTGTCTCCTCCAAAATAGTCGCACCCAATCAGATGGAAGGTCGAAACCGTGACCGGTTGATTCCGATTACGCAGGGTTAGGCTTCCCCGTCTTAATAGGTATCTTCTTAAAAAGTTGCTATCTTTTTCCTCTTTACCTTTTAAATATCTTCTTTGACGTTCTAGTTGTAGACGTACGAGTCCTTAGAAACTTGTTGATATCATATCTACTGTGTGGCATTTTAGTGAACATTATTTTGTTTATTAAGATTTGATTCTAGTTTTAAATTTAATAGAACTGTTCTACTACATAGATACTTTCGTCTCACCCGCTATAATTTTCCGGAAAAAAGAATTCAAGTGGCAACGTTGTAATCAATGAAAATAACCCCTAAAGCTTTAGTACGCTCTCTTCCCTCCTCCTCCCCACTACTTTGTCTCCTCTCTTCATCTCTCCCTCTACTCTCTTCCCCTGATTTCTCCATCTCTCCACTGCCCTCTTTCTCTCTACCACTCCTACTCTGTTTCTCTCTTACCTCCACTGTTCTCTCCTTCTCTCTTCCTCCTCTTAGTTCCATAACTTTAAACTTTGCTACTTCCCGCACAAAAAGTTTCACATATACCTATTTTCAAATTTAGATATTTTCATTCCATTTTTTTATCATGCACTTATTCAAGTAGTTAAAAAAACATTCACCTTTCATTCCAGACTTTCTCGTATTTAAATAATGAGTACAAGGCGCCTTTTCACATCTGGGATTCAGCTTTACTAGCGGTCCAGTTTTAGATATATTTTTTCCTCTCACTTTTTTTTGCAATGTAATTAAAAAAATTAAGCTTTCCTTCTTTTTCTTACTCTTTTTTTTTTCCTCCATCCAATTTTTCACTGTTCAGAGCATCTGCCTTGTTCCCGCTAGTTTCCATTTTCCACATAAATAGGTACTTACCTACATACCGACCTGTACCTGATGGTAGGTATAATATTACCTATGATTACTCGTATGTCCACGTCTATCTACAAAGTAATGTTTCAATCAGGTCTGCTAAGTTTTGTGGAGGTCTCAAATCAGGTCTTCCAAGTTTTGTGAAGGTTTAAACCCCTTTGTTTTTGTTGAAGTAATAATTACTAGATACTTTCTGTGGCGTATCTTTTAGTAGCGCAGTCAAATTTTGACTTGGAGGGGCAAAGCTCTACCGTGCTCCTTATTTTTTGCATTAGAAAATAAATAGCAATTTGGCATCTCCACTAATTTCCAAGTAAAACCATTCTTAGCAGGATCGGCACATACTTCATAGTACCTACCTTGTACGTAGATGTTTTAGTCATTAATTGCGAAAATACTTAAATTCACAACTTTCTCGATGAAAATCATTTCGCTATCGATTGATTTGTTTGCGGCGTGACATTTACGAACTTTCTGCCTGTACCTATCTTCCTTGTCAACGGAAAAGGGAGCATGGAAGCGACAAGAGCAAAAAAGGGAGCATTTCCTGTGCAATGTGCGGTGCTTCTGATATACTTTGACACGGTGGAAGAGAGAGAGGGGGGGGACAAGAAGCTTTTGGCAGTAAGAGAATGTAGTACAGGGTGGTACGTGGAATCAACAAGTGAACTTGTTGTGATTTTTGGAGTCTCCACTAATGAAATATGGTGTGATTTTTGTCGTATCCACTAGGTAATTAAATAAAAGTAGTACAATGGGGTCTAATCTAATAGTTCAGCCATAGATGAGAGTATAAGAGGCTTGATAGAGAAAATCTAACAGCGGCCCGAAATAAGAGAAAGTCGTTCAGACAATGAACCGTATCTAGGCTTGGGCGATATAAGGCGCGCTACCTTCCAAGCTAATTAAATGGGTTCTGGCAATGTTGTCCTTCGTTGTATTCCCATAATTTGAGGACGAACTGATTTTCTTAGCTGTCAACGACCCGAATAAAATCAGTCTCTCTCAGCTCCATCAGCTGGCCGCTTTACATGCCAACTGAGTCACCCAGTAAAAGACGTTTTCCTTGACTTGATAGCGTAACACAATTATTATTATTATTTTGAATTTTCCTGATTGTCGGAATCTTGCGCACTATCACAATGAAGGAGGAAAAGAGGAAGAAAGGGAGAAGGGAAAGACAAGGAGGAGTGAGAGAGGGGAGGAAAAAAAGGGACGAGGTGAGGGAAAAAGAGAAAACATTACTATTGCAACAAGAAGACAAAAAAAAAACTTTTTCTATCTCACTCGCTCCCACTCAACCTTTATGGAGTCATGGGTGAAAGAGAACGATCGATGTCATGGCTGGCGGAAGAGAGACAAAACTGGGATGATGAGGGTGGGAAAAAATAATAGTAAAAGGGGAATTTGTTCCTCCCTCGTCTCACCTACCTATAACCGAGGGATAAAGTTCGACCGCACAAGGGAATTTTTTTCGGAGGAAATTTGTGCGGTCATTTTGTGTGTTTAAATATTACTAATTCCTGTTGAAATGAAAAACAATAACCCCTGAATAGGCTTTTCCTTTGGTTTACCCTCGGTGGAAAGATTTATTCTACATCGATTAGTGTAAAGAAAAGTGCCCATTATAGGTAGATCGTACATCGTATGACGTTACGACCTATAATACTAACGATTACGAACCAACTTGATCGATCCTACTAGACGGCTTATATTTCTCAAGCACATTGCATAGTCAACACAAAAAACGGCGTCAACAAAAATGTTTCTCCACAGAATACCTGCCTGTTTATCTACAATTGGTGATTCTCATGATTTTTTTTTATTATCTCAAAAAAAAAACTATAAAAATTAAAAAAAAATATTGAGACTAAAACGAAGAAAATGCGTTCACTAGATCGTGAGATACAGCTCTCGGAACATGTCATAAGATTCACGAGATATTGTGTTTTGAAACGACTCTTCCCGTGACCATTTTTGGAGGAAAGAAGAGAATGGAATGATGGTCAGGAGAGTTGAGGACAGCTTGTTTAGCATGAAAAGTGAAGAAATGGCTCATCCATAAAGGGAATTCACCTAAAATGAAGTAACAGCGAGTAAAAACGATACCAATTTGTAATAATATGTATGTAGTTTTGTAGATACCAATATACATATCTGTCATCCATTTCATGATTTAAATTTAAATTTACCCATATATGTATATGGGTAGGTAGGTAAGGTAAGGTAAGGTATCTGTGTATCACCAAAAGGGTACCTTTAAGGTACCTTACTCCAAGGTACCCTAAAATAAAGTGATTGAACTTTACCTGCTGTCCAACTTCAGCTAAGGTCTAGTAAGCGTGTAGATTAGCTTTAAGTATTTCATCAGAGGAGATGTTAGCAAACATAGACAAAGTACTAAAAATTAATAGCTGAATTATACAAAGACGTTTTTGCGGATCAGCTCCAAATCAACAAGACTGATTAATAGTTTCCTTATCAATCAACATTTTATCAAAATAGAGAACATAAATTATTTTTCTAATAAATAAGTTCTTATTTTTTTCTCTCGTCCGTAAACAAACTATAAAATTCGCCTCTCTTCATCTAGGTAATTATGTCTTGAGCTTTACACTGTGGAAAATGGTTTAATTAACAATCTAATTACAGCATGTTAGTTTGTTAGTTTCTAGCGCACATTAAATCAGGATGGGCTCTCGAGGTGTTATTATGATAATTATGAATATTATTTTATTTTTTTTCAACATCTACAATTTGTTCATGATAATCACTAGCATACATAATAGTTACCTATATCTATTAATATTAATATTATAAAAAAACACCTGTTAAGAGTTTGCACTAGGTGCTGAGGAATTTTCGAATGTGGTAACGTACCATGTTTACAAATGTGAAACATTTTTTGCCATCAGCAAACAATAATCCTTGAAATGAGAGGGGAAAATTGAATTTTTGGACCCCTTTGACTCCATTTTAATGGCTCTTGGGTGTACCTCTATCCTCCATTAATTTCTGTGCGTGAACCTTTAATTCGCGTGCTTTTATTTTCAACTATTTTTTGTCTGGATTGTTCTATAGTTTTTTGTCTCTGTCTAATTTTTTGCTAATTCCATTTTGCACTCTTGGGCATTATAGTATTTCCAACTTCTTTTGCCGCCCAACTAAGTGAAGAGGTAACAGGTCTCTTTTCTGGTTTTTAGATTAGGAACTTTCTCATTCTATTTTGGAATACCTACGCATTACGTCTATGAACAACAAGTATGGAAAGTTGGTGAGAAAGGGGACTACAGAGAGACGCTCCCCAAATATAGTGGGAGCGAAGGGGTCAACTATGAATACTATGAAATGTTAGGGAAGGTCCAAAACTTTCTGCTCGAAGCAAGGTGTGTGATATTGATGTGGGCTTTGACCTCTTCGGTACGAGTCAAAAAAAAAAACCTATTCTATTCTTAGAAAGCCATTATGGGTGGCCGATGCAATTTTCTCTGGTTCATAAAACTGGCTACAACAGGGTTTGTTTCTCTTGGGTCGAAGCTAGGGTCGAGGGTCGGAGGGGCTAGGCTAGGCCAGGATCGGAGGGGCTAGGCTAGGCCAGGGTCGGAGCTCGGTTGTGGACGCCTACTTAGGATTGAAGAGTGTTAATTGCACTGTTGATTTTTTCAACGGAAAGAGTACCTATTAGGAAAGAAATTACTTGCGTAATATTATCTGTCATCGCACAAATAAAGGATGGCCGGTACAAGGTGCACTCCTTGTTTACAAATCACTCAGAAATCTTAGAATAAAATTACTTTCAAGGGGTGTGTTTCAGAAAACATTGCGTTGAAATGCAAAGTAGCTCCTATGTAATATTTTCAGAATCTTCACATTTACCTATGTAGTAAGATAGGTAGAACAAACAAGATGACGAGTAGAAGTCGTACCTACTTGAGTTTTTCCTCTCAAGAACTCGTTCAGAAATCCACCACCAATCACCAAATAAGGGAAGGTCCTGTAAGACTTCTTAATATTACCTGCTAATAGGAGTAATAGGTAAGAGTCAGTGTTATAAACTTTTTTTTTTAGTGCTTTAACTAGGTATAAAATATTACCCGCTGGGATAAGAACTAGCGTCCTCATCACAAAGCGTTTGCCCCAACCATCTTGCGTTATCACTGTTATCAGTTGTCAAGGCTAGTACCTATAGTTTTTAAATAATAATAATAATAATAATAATAATAATAATAATAATAATAATAATAATAATAATAAT